>NC_034419.1:14287102-14524981 GCF_002078875.1 Numida meleagris | reverse complement strand
GCGATGGCGCGGGCGGCGGAGCGGCGCTGAGCGCTCGGGGCGCTCTGAGCCGGGGCCGCGTTCCGCTCCGCTTCGGACCTTCGCCGGTGCCGGATACAAAATGGCGGTGGTGCCGTTGCGGGGCGGCGGAGGCTCCGCTCTGCTGCTGCTGGCGGTGCTGCTGGGCTCGGCCGCCGCCTGCCCCGACGGCTGCGCCTGCGACGGGGAGCGGCTGCGCTGCGGCGGGCTGGGGCTGCCCGAGCTGCCCCGGGAGCTGTCCCCCGGGCTGCGGCACGTGTGAGTATTGCGGGGCCGCTGCCGCGGGCGGGTGGGTGTTGTAACGATGTATTTACCGGCTGAGGGCTCTCCGCTTTCTGCGCGCTGGCCGCGGGGAAGAGTGGCGGTGCCGCCCGGAGCGGGGGTCCCGCTGCGCCGCGCCGGAGCCTTATTTGGGCATCTCCGAGGGGCAGCGCCCGGCACGGCCCCGCCGCGCTGCCCTAATACGGGGCCGGGCTGCCCCGCTGCGGCACCGCGGGGCGGTTCGGGACCGGTCCGGGCGGGTTTGGGGGAAAACGAAGGTTTGCCAAGTGTGCCGCGAGCTCTGCCTGCGGCTCGGTGCTTGCCCTCGGTTCGTGTCTGCTTGTCGGGGTCATCGATGTATCCCTGAGCTTAGAGTTTGAGGTGAGGTTTTCCCTCAAAGCGTTTGGAAGGGTTTAGGCGCATCCCCCGGGTGCTGCTGCGCCCGTCGGAGCTGAACCCGAGCGCTGACAGCTCTGTGCATCCCGCGGTCGCGGTACAGATGAACGAAGAGCATCGCTGTGCACGTAGTTGGGCAGGGATCTGTGCCCCTCGCTGGTCGGTATCCTCCCGAAGTGAGCATCCAGAAGGGGAGAGAGGGAAAACTGCCGCGGCTCTGCTGTTAGAGCAGAGGTACAGCTTATCGAGGAGTATCTTATAGCAGTGAGTTGTGTAGGTTCGGCTGTGTCAGGAGTGAAAAGCAACTCAAATATTGTTGCAGACCATCCAGCTTCTTATTAAGAATGATGAGGGGCTGTCGGGTTCTCTCTGCGTTCCCTGCTTTTAGCTGTGGAAATAGCGTGTGTGACCCGAAATTCTCTGGTGTTATAAGAGGAGCCTGTGGCTGCCCGGTCACCTGTTGCTGTGCACTCCTGCTCAGCATCGGGCACCATCCTGTGAGGTTCTTCATCTCAGCACAATGCCAGAATCCCCACGTGCCTTGTAAAATAGGACAGTGCATCTTGTTTCACCGCAGAGAAATGCGTTAATAGCCTGGTTTCACCGAATTTACTGTTGTGTTTTTCGGGAGTGCGAATGCGCAGGAGTGTCTTTTTTCATATGGAACAGATTTTGGAGTGTCTTTGAGTTCAGTGAGTTTTATTGGTAAAGTAATCGCTGGTACAAATCTGCTGCCTGGGGGCTGTTGGACTTGTAGCCACTTAAGCAAGATACGGTTTTTCATTTTGTAAATAGTAAACTAACAGAAGAACTGGCTAAGGTGGGAACTTCCTATCTGACAATACATAATTCAGGGCTTTTTTTTACCCTTCTCTGTAGCTAATATAAAGAAAAAAAAAAAAAGTGTTTAAGCTACTGCAAAAACTTCTGCTTTTTGAAGTAAGGTTGTGTTGCTTTTTCATGATTCCCAGACTCACCAATGCTAATTCTGGGTGTGGAAGCAATGGGACAGGGTTGTGGGGCTGGGACCCCCCCAGTCCAGGTGCGTGCTCCCAGGCTGAGCTCTGCTGATGGCATCACCCATAGGAACCCATGTGGAGATCCCATATTCATGACTTGTGCTGGTGTGTCCTCGCTTCACTGAGTGCTTTCAAAAATCCCTCCTTAGCAGTTTATCTTTTTTTTTTTTTTTCCCCTCCTAATTAGTCCCCCAGTGCCCAAGCAGTGCTGGTTTGGTTTTCAATGTGTTGAGATAAAGCTTTTGTTTGCACTGCTGGAAACTCTGCACGCTGGGGAGGGTTCTGCACCGCCCTAATCACTGCGTATTTTGTCAACAGGGCTATCAGTGCCCAGGAAAAGCACTGGGAGCTTTTGAAACTATTGTTATTTCTTTCTTGGCAGCGGTGCTTGCAGTTGTGATTTTTCTCTTTGGCTTTCAGAGGGCAGAACTGATGTGCAGAAGGGCAGTGCACTGCAGTCACTCACAGCCAATGCAGAGTGGCACGGGTGGGGGTTCTTAGGAGAAACAGTACTGCACGGGTGGCTGCAGCAGCTTGTGATGGTGCAGGACCCACACAGCCCTTGTATGAGCACCCAGCTGACTCAGTGCAGGGTGCTGGGTGGCTGTGTGCAGAGCGTGCACAGTTCTGTTGTGCTACGCCGGAGCTGATGTTTCTTGTGCACGTGAGTGTAACCACTTTCAATTCAGCTCAAGAAGGGATGAGTTGATCCAAGCTCCGTGGGCTGGAGCAGCCCAGAAGGACTGAATGTTATGGCTGCAAAACAGAATAAAAAAACGCAATTCTCACATCTCGCAGCTGTTGCTGGAGATGAATGAGGAGGGAGCTCCCTGCCCTTGGTGGGGTGTGGGCACGGAGGAGCTGAGCTGCGAGTGCTCCTCTGAGCCATCCCAGGGAGATAAGTTTGGGTATGGTTACGTTGCCCTGAGGCTGTTTGGCTGGCATTGCTGCTCTCAGCAGAGCACTTGGGTTCTGCTGGGAGTCCTGTGGGTGCCTGGCCACAGGCATTTGAGCTGGGAGCCTGGGACAGAGCCGTGCTGTGCTTGAGAATGTGAACAGAGACAGATTTGGTTGAAGGCAACAAGACCGGGATGTCTGTGCTCAAAATTCCAGATTAACTTAATTTTTTTATTAAACTGGGGCCAGATCTTGTTGCTGTGCTCACAGTTTAAGGCAGCTTCCTTGGCTGGAGGTACTGGGGGGTGGATATGGAGGTGTTGCGGGGGGAAAGTTTCTGGCAGTTCGAACCCTGATGAAATAATGGGATACAGATGAAGCAGCCATCACTGGGGGCTGATTTTGGGAGTGGGGCCACTGGGTCAGGGTGATGGCTGAGCCTGTCCTCGCAGCGCCGCGCACTTGCAAATAAATCCGCCCTGCCTGTGAACATGTGTCTGGGATTCTCTGCCCACCCCCAGCATGCCATGACATTTATTGGCTCCCACTGGAGAACAGCAGTGAGCCTTCATCTGCTGCCTGATCTTCGTGTCTTAATCCCAAGCTGAGCCCCGGCTGGGAGGTGTGATCCCACCCGGGCTGGGGTTAGATGTGTAGGAGAGATCCGTAGTGTAGCCCCACGGGGCAGAGCCTCACCTCTAAGAAGCCCTTCTGACTGCTGCACTGACGTCTGCAGGACCCCCACGGCTGCCTCCGTATTCCTCTCTCCTTTTGAGAAGCTTCTGGCATTTAATCACTTTGAGGCTTTTCCTCTGCACAGTGACTGCAATTTGAAACGCGAGGGTCCCCTACAAAAGGAGAGTGCTCAATGGGCTGTGTTAATATTCAGTGCCTTTTACAATGGGTGCAGCATGAAAAGGGGAGAATGGATGGGCTGGGGGAGAGCGGAGGGAAAGTTCCCAGAGCAGGGGGACAAGAAGCTCAGTAGGCATCGGGGAAACGAACACACAGCAATTGTTCTCTAGGAAAACCAACCTTTATGATGTTGTAGCAACTCAGTGTTTTGTCTTTGCTTAGCAAACTGCCCTGCAGATGTGTGGGGCTGGAGGGTGGCTGAGCCTTGCAGGAGTCCAGCCTGAAGTCTAGGGCTGAAGGAGCGAGCTATGGGGCTGCTTGCCTTCTCCCATCACTTGGGTTTCCCCTTGTGCAGCCTAGCCCCATGCCTGCTGGCACACCCTCCCCATTCAGTGCACCGTGTGTGCTTGGAATCTGCAGTGCTGCCTCTGGCTCCTGGCTGCTTCCATCCCTTGCAGAGAGGTTGGAGCTCTGCATGGTGCAGAGCTTCCTGGTGGGTCCCACCTCTCAGCGCCCAGCTCAGATAAGACCTGCTGCATTGTCCCGTGTATCAACCGCACCCAGAAATCCCAATCAGGCTGCAGGGCTTTGCATTGATCCTGCTGTCAGACACCTCAGATTGAGTTAGCTCAGCTCATCAGTTTTTAACATCATCATTCTGTGCTGCTAACCTAATCGCGCAGCGTGACTCCTTGTTTTGCAATGTGGAGCTGATGGGATCATGCTGATGAATAGAGCAGAGATAATTTTTTTTTCTCCTGCAGTGCACTCGGGCCCGAGTCAAGGACCAGGATGCTGTTTTGCGAACGCAGAACACGAAATGCATTTTATTGTTGGAGCTGAGTCATCCATTAATAGTTAACCAAATCCTGTGCTGCAGCTCGAGTCCTTCACCCCCAGCCAGTGCCAGCTTCAGCTCAGGACCACAACATGTGCAATACGTTACGCTCCCTCATTATCTTTTCAGCAGGTTGTCTCTCCAGCCACAGCTGTGCAATTTTGAGGAAGCCTGGAAGCAGGCCCTGCTATTTGGGGGCACCTCTCAGGGTGTGATGAGGCGTCATGGCTAAGCTCAGCTCAGGAGTCAGCTTTGGTTGTTGCTTGCATTTTCAGTTTGAGTAGGAGCTGAAGTACAAGTGATCACCTGGTCTGCGGCAGGTTGGGAAATCTGCGGAGTTGTAGTCCTAAATACATTGCTCTTAAACCCATCCACTGTGCGGGCTGTGTGCTGAGAGCGTTTCACTTTCAGTGAAGGTGCCTATTTTTAGATGAATCCTTCCAGATTAGAAAATGCATACCTTGAGTTCAGTGGAAATTTGGCTGTGAAACCTTGAAATATGACACTGCTCTCCAGACCACCTCCTCCAGTTGGCAGGCTCTTGCTCACTGCAGAAAAGCAGGATAAGCCCTCAGGTGCATGAGGGGAATGAGAGAAGAAGCAAAATACGAGGTTTGGGCTGTATTGCTTCCTCCAACACAAGGATGCAGATCAGGCATCGCAGTATTTTCCCAGTTGCCCAAAGCCTGTGCTTGGCGATGGGTGCCCACCTGGATAGAACACTGTTGTCTCTATGCTGCAGCGCTCACAGCCCTAGTGTTGGCCATCAGTGCTAGCATCTAAGCAGGCTTTTGCCTGCTTGTAAGGCTAGCTGTGCTGATGGTGGCTTCCCTGTGGTGCTTGGGCAGCCCTGGTGCGGCAGCAGCCCCCGTGGGTAGGGGAGCTGCTGGTCTGCAAATTGTATTGCAGGTAATAAAATGGCTATCAGAGGAAACTGCCTGGCTGGAGGCCCTGTGAAAAATCACCCCCTAAATGTGTTCCAGTTGTCCAAACATTGCTGCCTCTCTGTCCTCCTCTTTGTGTGTGTGAGCTGGGGGGAGATGGGGAGAGCTCACTTTGCCTCCTCTGGTGCTATGAGCAGTCCCAAGAAGCTCTGCTTAGTTTTCCAGGGCTTATTTTAGGCGATGCTTGGCCGGGCCACTGCTCAAGAACTGCAAAAAAGCACTAGCCACCTTCCTTTAGCATAGGTCTTTACATTAAAATAAATGAATAAAAAATAAATCTGGGGCTTCCAGTCACCCCCCCCCCCCCCAAATAATATTCCTCCAAATAAGTCTTAAGAATTCTTGGCTTTCAAACACCTTTTGGGTTATTTCTGAAGCAGCACATAAGTACTGCATTAAACATATACATCTTATTTGCATGTTTAGGCCTTTCTTATGTAGAAGTGTTTGAGAGTTGTTTTTGTTTCAGAGGGTTGTAAACTTTGTCCTGCTTCCCACTCTCCAACCTTTGTTATGGAGCAGATCACCACCCAAAAGTTGTTGAGATCAGTGAACTTGGAGGGTTTGAATGACTCTGCGTTCACAAGAGCAGACGAATGACCTTTGCTTTCCTTGTTAGCAGGTTAGGAAATGGCTTATTGACGATCATAAAGTTGTCTTGTGTGACATCATTGGTTGGTGGCCTCTTGAACAAAAACCTGCTGGCTGCATCTCCAGTCAGTACAATGCTCCAGTCAGCTCCTGGACTTCTGGTAAATGTATTTATCTCTGGAACTCAGCCAAGCTCCCCAAGGAAGCTGCTTGGTTTCTTGATGTCTTGTTGAATTGAACCCCTTCCGGGAGTTTTGATTTCATTCTTAGTCAACTTATCAGTGGAGATGTGTGCTGGTCATTGGGTTGATCTGCTTGGACAGAAAGCCATAGGCATTTGGCAGAGCATCTTTGGTTTATGCTGTCTACTTCAAATAACAGTTGGCTCTAACTCTACTTTGCATAATGGTCTCTTTGAGGCAGGTACCAGTGGTGGTACCTCCTGCATTCTGGCCTTGTTGGGGCCGAGTATGGTCGCTCCTCTGTGCAGCACTGCTCAGGCGACCAGGAGCTGCAGTAGGAAGTGTTCCAGCCAAAGCAGCAAGGCTTTGTGATGGTCACAGCCACAGCTGGGAACAGTTTTGTCAACTCACTGCTCCCCACTTGGAGGAGAGCTTCCAGGAAGAGGACTTTGTGCCTCCAAGCCTGCGAGTGTTGAGCAATCGGCCCTGGGTGCCCGTGTCCTCCCAGCTCGGCAGCACTGCTGCATGCACAGATGTGCTGGGGACTCAGTCCTGCTCCATGGGCTTTACAGTATCCCTAGAGTAAGTGTAGAGCTGTGCAGTAGCATGGCATCCCTGGGTGATGCCAGATAGCAGCCTGAGCTGTTTACTGCAGTGCTGCTTGCTCCTAGTCTCCGTCCAGCACTTGTGTCTCAAGTGCTAGTACTTTGTGGTCTGTTCTACAAGAGCCTTATGAGCTGTCCTTCTAGCTGGCTGGGGTGCCTGTGACCAGCATGGTCCTGCATTCATATCTTTGTCCCTGTGGCTTGCTCCAGCTCCCAGAATTCTTGTTTTCCTTGGACTGTGGCAGCTTTTTCCCTGGCACCCCACTGCCAGCCCCAAATGCATACCCCTCCCGCAGCACCAGTGCTCCCAGTTAGCTGCTGCTGTGCTCCCAGCCTGGCTCTTTTGCTGCTTGCTTCACCTCTGGCTGCAAGCACTCTGCCAGCTCCCGGGTGAGGTTTTGCAGCTTCTCATGCACAAGTCATAATGCCAGCGTGTGGCTTGCTATGAGGCAGACTGTGCACGTTGAAGCACTTCAAGCTTGACGTAATTTTTTCGAAAGTCAAAACAACAAAAATCCACCTTTCTGGAGGGAGGAGATGGCAGCTACGCTTCTGGGGCAGCGTGTGCTAATTAAACCACAAGGCCGCCTGTTTGTGAGAGACAGAGCTAAAATAAGAGAAGAATTCATCTCAGGCTACAGGCCTGCACATTTGGAAACAAAACATGGAAGTTTCCCTCTCCAACAATTTCCAATTACTTCCTCTCTGGTTTCCTGAGCATCCTGACCGCTGGTTACAAAACTGCCTGCCTTGCGGTGGCAAGATGCGTCCTTTCTTGCATCTCTGCTTTGCCTGTTGAGTGCCCAACCTGGGCTCATTGCTGCAGGGGGATCTTGCTGCTTGCAGCCAGCAGGAGAAACTTCTCACCCCCAGGAAACTGTTCTCCTGATGCTGCTGGGTGATAGGCAATGAAAAGAGCACTTGTAGGACCAGGGAACCCTGTTATCCTCGCAACTGCATGTAAGTCAAGTCCTTGGTTATCAGTTGTGACTGAGGATTGTCATCCTAGGAGCTACGTGAGCAGAATACAAAGTGCACGCCTGCCCTGCACCGTTCGGAGCTGACAAGGCATTGGGAAGCGGGTGGATCCTGTCTGGAGGGAAGCAGCTCTGCCGAGAGCTTCTCGCAGTGCGATCGTCTCTGCTTCATAAAGGCTGAGACAACTTGATCTGAAAGTCTGTTTTGTTTATTTGCTTCGACTCCAGCCCTGCTTTGAGGGGAGCACATGGAGGCCACCAGCCTTGCTAGGCGCACAAGTTGTCCTGGCATGGCCGCGCTCCCTTGCTGGAGGATTATGTTCTGGGGGTTATTTGAAATGCAGCTGCCTTTGAGCAGAAAACCCACACTTCCTTCAAAGTTTTGACTGTTGCATTTTTCAGCTTGGGCAGACTTTAAAAGTTTTCTGCAGTGTTCAAGGGAACGGTTTGGTTTCCCTTTGCCCACATGTCAGCATTCCTGAGCAAAACAGCCTCAAGATTTGTGGAGCAGATTCTTGAAATTCTGGGAATGTTTTGGGCCAGAAGATGTTTCCAGAAACTGCCCAGCCTAACAAAAAGAGTTGGTAGGACTTGGATAAAGCTTGGGGAAAATGAATAAGGTGTTTTTATCCTTTTTTTTTTTATAAATGAACATCATTCCAATCAAAACCTCCGTCCCTGGGAGCTGTTCCGCTCTGCCACCTTGTTGCTGTTAAACCACACTGTGCTTATTTGAACAGAACAGATAAGATATGCATTTTAAAAGTGAGGCTTGTTGTCCTGCACTGATTTCTCACACGCTCCTTGCCAATGTCATTTAAGGTGAGATTTGAAAAAGGATTTTTATCCCTAAAGGACATAAGTGATAGAGAAGTACCCTTGTACCTGCATGCCTTGCAAACCCCATTTAAACCCCATTTAGACCCCATACTGACCTGAGCACATGAGGAAGAGTTTTGATCACAAGCACCCTCTAGCCCAAACTATGCATCACCAATGTGTTGCTGTCCTGTGTGGTTTTTTTGTTAGCTGTAAACACTTCTGGTGTGCTCGGAGATTATGGTATTAAGGTTTTCTCTTCAGCATGGTGGTTTGACTGGAACCAAAATTGCTGGTTGATTCCCCTTTTGTCCTCCCTCCTTTTCCTGTTGGAGTCAAGAACCACTTCAAAGGCTCAGATGTGTTGGTGCCAGACGCCATGCAGCTATTGTTAGAAGAATCTGAAATATAATTGGGAACAAACTTTTGTTTGGCCAAGTGTGTCAGGCTGTCGGCTTTTGCTCAGGAAGGAGGTGGGTGCGAGATTCTCCTGGGTTTGGTTTCTACACACTTGTCGTGGCAGATGAGCAGTCTGGGAATTCTCTTGCATCTGGTAAATGCTGGCAAATTTTGGAAAGCGTGTATTTTAAGAGGTTTTTTCTTCCTTTGCCTAGGAACACACATTGATGCTTAAACATTACCAGCATACTTCTGGAATTCCTTGCAGTAAGAAAAGTCATCAAATTGGTCTTGGCAGGCTAATTTTAGTAGAGATGCTCCAGGTTCCTCTGCTTGGTAAATACTGAGTTGTCCTACTTTTTTTCAGGACTTGTCCATTGTGTGGGATATGGGATATTGTTTGATGTAATCTCTAAAACATTTGTAAAAGCATGGGCAAGGGAGGTGTCAGCATCCATTTTAGTTTTATTTGCTGTGAGGGCAGAGGCTGGGCAGGAGGCTTTGAGCCTGGCTTGGTTCTCTTGGCAAAGCCCTTGAGGCTGGAGGCTTCCCAGGAGCCCAGCAGCCCTCAGGTGCTTTGCTTGGGTGCTTAAGCTGTTTTGCAGATTACTCCTGTAGCCTAACCTGGAGAAACAGGTCCCCAGAACTCTGGAACACCACAGGGCCTTCAGCTGAGCGATGCTTGCTGGTTTTCTTTCTTCTTTTTCTTTGCCTCCCCTACCACGAGCACCAGCCCCGTTGCGTATGGCTGCCCATCTGTTGTTTATTATCTCTGTTACGCTGTGGTTAGTGCTCACACATGATATTTCTTTGGTTTCCGTACAGACTGAGCGAGTCGTCCACCACTGGATCCAAAAAATGTAAACTATTTATAAATGAAAAATACTCTCAAGTTTTAAAGAGCCGTGTTGTCTTCTCTCTCCAGCATGTGCACATTTGGCTGATCTCGTGTAATCCCACTGATGTGAATCCAGACCTGTAACAATTTATGGAACCGGCGGCGTGGGTAGAAACTTTGTCATGACCTTGTGTTGGTGGGGAGAGAGCATGAGGTGATAGTGATAAGCAGGGCTGGAAACTTGACTGCACTGCACTCAGTGCTGACATGTGCCCAGACTCAGATAAATCTTCCCTCAGAATTCAGGGATTCTTGATTTTGATTTTCCACTTGGGCTCATCTCCATCATAAGCAAATCTTGAAAAGTTGGGACAGAAACTTCTTAATGTGGTATGAAAGGGGTTGAAACAGCTAGAGCGCTTTTTTAATACTCTTAACAATTAAACTCTGTTTTTGTGCTCTGTCTTTCAAGCATGTACTTAAAGTTTTATATTGAACTAATAACCCTTGTTTAGTCTCCCAGGGAAGACAAATAAGACAGGGTTTAGTAATGTATTAAGGGAGGCTGGGGTCAGTTCTTCATGCCTGTTCCTGCCTGGGCTGCCAGGTTGGTTTGGAAAGCAGGGCAGCAGCTTATGCTGGGTGGGCCCGGTAAACAAAGAAAGCGGCTTGGTTCTGTAGAGAGGACATTTGGAATATGTTCCCTTGGTTGGGACCAGCGTGGCATGCCGATGGATGTGACTCCTCCACTTGTTGAAGCTGCCAGGAGCTCGGTGCGGCCTGGTGTGGGCCTGCACGCGCTGGGGTGTCCGTGGCTGCCCTCCTTTGCCCTGTGGTGATGGGGTGTTCCGTGCAGTTACAGTGACAGCAGATGAAGCTGGGCTGTTCTGCCCTAAGCCAGGAGATAAGAGCTCAAACAATAGCTGAGATTTACTTTTTTTTTTTTTTTGCCTTTACATGGCAACCCAAGCTAGCTGACCAAAAACTATGGCAGCTTTCTCATTGTTGGTACACATAGGCAGCCTTTGCTCCATCACCTGTGACTTGTGATGCTGCAAATTGTATGAAAATCACAGGATTGGCACAGATCTCTGAGTCCATCTGGTCCAGCCCCCATTCCAGCATGGCCTCCCAGAGCAGGATCACATCCAGATGTCTCCTGGAGATCTCCAAGGATGCCTCACAACCTCTGGGCAACCTGTTGCTCTGTCCCCTGCATGGCACAGAAGTGCTTCCTGGTGTCCAGATGGAACCTTCTCTGCTCCACTTTGTGCCCATTGCCTCTCGTCCTGGCACTGGGCACCGCTGAAGGGAGCCTGGCTCTGTCCTCTCAGCACCCTCCTCTCATGCATTTATGGCCATTGATGAGATCAGGCTGAGCAGCCCCAGCTCTCAGTCTCTCCTCACAGGAGAGGTAAAAATATTGTAGTGTAACTGGTGCATAAAGGATTAAAGCATGTTGAGAGTAAATTCTGTGGTGTTACCAAGTTTTCTCCAGATGCTATTTCTATTGATAGCAGTAATCCTTTATTCTTTAAAACTCACTGGCAGGAATATAGGGTTTGGGGTTTTTCTAACTTTTTTTATCCCAACATCTAAACACGTTTGCACTCCTGCAGGTAATTTTTGTTGCTTTCCCCCCCCCCCCAAACCAGCTCTTGCTGGAGGACAGCTCACAGCCTTGGTAGGCCTGTGGAACAAAGCCTTTAAGGTACTGATTGTATATTAATGAACAGCCAAGCACGCAGGCCGGTGCCAAAAAGCAGCAAGTGAGAAAGCCAACAATATCAGCACGAACTTTGCACTCTGGAAAGTGTGAAGTGATGCTGGTGAAAGGAGTTTATTGCACAAGTGGAACACAGCGGTCTTCTTTGATGCCCGAATTTCTACGCTAGTAAACCAAGAAAGAAGAATTGGCCAGCAGCACTCAGTGTGCTCAGCGTAACCCATTCTGCACCCATGGACACGCTGCTCACCATTAAGTGATGTTTGTGGCACGGTTTCTGTGGTGCTCACTCTCGGCAGCTGGCACTCTGGGCGGTGGTACCTTTCGGAGCACGTGCAGTTGTTCCCACATCTGGTTTGTATCGCCTGCAGCAGGTTTTATTACAGGCTGTAATTATCGGTGGGGACCCTGCTCCTCACCCAGGTCTGTCCAGAAGCATTGGGCAAAGTAAAATTCGAGTCTGGAAAAATATCCAGAATGAGCCAGTGTGTGAATCAGTTAATGAAACAGCTGCTGGTTGCGATGTGCTTTTCCTGGTATTTGGCCGAAATAGGGTTTCTTGACTGCTGCCCATTTGTTAGCCGGACTTTTTAATTCTGAGCTTGTTACCCTGGCTTTTAAGTATCCCTGTGCTTTTGGAAGGAGTTTCCAAAGCCCCTTCCCAAAAAGAGGTTTCACCGCAGAGCCCGGGATGCTGAGGCTGTGTTCAGGATGCAGCCACGCAATGGGCTGCCAGGCTGACCAGGGCCTGGTGCTGGTGCTGGTCCTGTCCATGTGCTTCATTATGGCTCTGCTCTGCAGCTCCCCCAGGAATGCACAGCATTTGGTGCGGGGGTTTGCATCTGCTCTGCCCCCAAAGGATTTTTCTCAATCCAGAACATTTGAAGTATTTAAGATGATTTTGCAAATTTATATGTGTATATACATATTTTTTTAAAATTGGATCTGGGCCAGTTTTTGCTTGTGCGTGATGTATAAAGTGGGTTTGAAAAAATGTTGTTGTTTCTCCCTCTCCTCCCATTTAAACATTTCAGGAATGTCAAGTCTTGTCAGCCTTGGCTGTGCAGAAAAATCTCTCAAGGAGCTTGGGATGTGTTTTTTATATGATCTCAAAACCCCGAGGGAAGGTGCAGAGGGAGGGAGAGAGCAGGTAGTTAACAAAAGCTTCCTTTATCCCAAAACTGTAATGAGGCATTGCCATTAAACAGCAGCAACCACAAAAAGACTCAGCCTGACTCTTGGGTCTCCAGCATTTGGCCCCTTGGTCCCTTCCATGCTCTTGCTTGCTGGCTTTCTCTCGCAGTGTTCTCCAAGCCAGATAAAACCCAAATTTGTAACATAAACCTGTTGCAAATATGAGTGGATCGAGGCGAAGGCTTTTATTCACCAGTTTGCTGCTGCAGCTGCATGTAATAGCAAGCAATCGGTGTGGAAGGAGCGTTGCTTTCCTGAGGATTTCTATCTCTAGGGCTGACTGCCTTTTTAATTGACTTCTGCAAAGTTTTCCTGTTATCTCTACATCGTGTTTTGGTATCGCCTTCCTTTCCCCTGTGGCTGTCCTTGGTATATTTTGGGAGTGCACGGGGCTGCCTGTTTGCAGTACGGATCGACCCGTGCGATCATGAGCTGCTGTGAAAACTCTTCTCTGCCTCTCTTGGGGGAAGTTTGGGGCTTTTGGAGGCTGGTGGGGAGCCCTACTGCTGGCTACGTCTTGGCCCTGTGTAGGGCTGGACTTCGGAGCCCAGCCCTGGAAAGGGAGGGAGAAGGGAAAACAGACACCCGAAGAAGGAAAAGGAGGAAATGTTTGTTTAATTCCTTACGTAGTGTAAGGTTCAGAGCGAGCAGATTGTGAAATAGGACGGAGCAGGGAATTGCTTTGCCCACAGTTTGCAGATAACATGTGCAGAGCAGGCAGCAGCAGCCGGGGGGAGGGAAATGGGGCTTATTTGTTTGTCTAGTTTGTTTTTAATTTAAATAACCTCTATAATCTCCCTCCCTCCCGATAGTAAGCGATTCCATCTTTCCAGGGGCCTCCCTGTGTTGTTTGGCCTGAAATGCAGGCTGTGCTCACTATTTACAATGGGGATTCAGTGAGTGTGGATGGGGGGGGGTAGGGGGGGTTGCGGGGTTGTTGTGGAGTTTGGGTATGGCTTGAGTGCTGGCACAGCTCTGCCCCCAGAATTTGGTGCTCCCAGATGTAGGGAAGGGGCACCACTGTGCCCAGCTTGGCTTTGCACAGCAGGAGAAAGGGATCAGACTAGGGAGAAGGCAGTACCTTACCCGTGCCCTGTAGGACAGGCAGCACGAGGTGGTGGGCAGCTGGGGTTTGACAGCATTTTGATGTCCCAGCAGCTTCAGGCTTTGTGTTTTCTTTAATAAAATGGAGTATAAAAAAAAAAAGGCGACAAAGGAGCCATTTGCAGACTTCTCATAAACATCGCAGGGATTTCACAGCAAAGCGTGGAGACCATTGAAGCCAGTCGGGCATACCAGAAACTTTATGAAATAGTTGGATTTGATCAACACTTAATCACTCTCACGCTGCCTGCCTCGCTCTCGCTCGCCGTCTCCCCTTCCCCACGCTGTTCTGGGTGCTGTGCTGCACGCCAGGGCTTCTCTAAACACCCGAGGTAAAGTTTAGCAGGCATTCAGTGCGCTGCAGCAACCAAGCAACAGGGCTGCACCGTGCTGCTGAGCCCCATTAGGTACAGGACAACAAATGAAATCCTTTTTGCCTTCCTCCGGAGTTACGCAGAGCATCCTGGTGTTTCCTGGAGGCTTTTCTCCTTGGGTTTGGAGGGGCTCTGCCTCTACAGGCTCTCACACACGTTTTGCTTTAGCCAAACCCTTCCCAGCCTGCAGTTGCGCTGCTCTTGCATTACCTTGTGGGCACGCGTCCAATTCAGAGCAAGAGAGAAATAGACATTTTTGATTCCTTTTCTTTGTGTTGAAAGACAGCTTTTTCCCTAGCAGAAAGCTTCAGATGAAGGCAGGAATTTCCAAGTCATTTAATAAAGTTATTAGTAAATAGGAAGGGAACATTTTCAGCAGCAACTTTTTTTTTCTTAAAGTTTGCTTATAAGGAGTTTATTGATCTTGCAAATTTATGGATAACAGGAGCCTGGAGGTGTATGACAGTTAATATGTAACCATTAAATAGACTTATTTGGACACTTTTTATGTGCTCCCACAGCAATTAAAGCTTATAAACCTGCGGAGGGTGTTTTTATGTGGAGCAAAATGAGAACCTTTATCCCAGAGAAGGTGTTCATGGAAAGGTGCAGTTTAGCTAATCATGTTCACGTGACTCCACGTAAGCGTGGGGCTGCGAAACCCATCCCCAGGCAGAGCCGATTCCTGAGGCCAGCTGCGATATTACCGTGAGTTGGCTTCTGTCCCAGCAGCCAATTTGGTGCATTAAAATCAGTGCTGTTCAGCGTGGAGTGTTTTATTGTGAGCCTCCCGGACTGAGGGTTTTGTCCCTGCTCTAGATTTTTTTTGGCTTTTGCCCCAGTTTTATTTCATCTTGGAGCAACTTTGGTGGTTGCGTCAGGCTTGCTGAAGAAAACGTTTTCCTGCTGGCTAACCTGGTCAGGCAGCGAGCGTGTCCCATAGCTCCTGGGGAGCTCCATCCTGGTAAAATACTTCTTGCAGCGATTGCATGGGAACTCGAGCTTTGTGGGAATGGGGAGAACTTGGATTTCTTTTCCTCGCCTTTTTCTCCCCCACACAGCACGTTTAATGCAGAGTGATGACTGAGTGAGGTGCTGGGGATTCAGGGGGCGAGATACATGCCTTATGCTGCAGCACTTCTTGACTAAAAGAAAGGAAGGCTGTGAAGCAGACTCCCTCCAGCTTTGTGCAGCAATGCGTTCTCCATGCTGGTGCGTGTGGGCAGCGGGGGAGAAAGGCCGGAGGGCAGCCTGGCTCAGTTTATGTAATTGTGATTGCAGGGCTCTGGGCAAATATTGACACCAGATTTCTTGGCAGACGTGCTGCTCCTGCATTGCCGGGGGATCACTGCCACTGGAGCAGCCCCTCCTGGGACAATGAGGGTGGTGGCTCTCGCCCCGAGGTGCTGTGGTGTCACCGTAAGGGACAGGTTAACTGCTGCTGTCTGATGTGCTGCAGGGATGGGGCTCCTTGCCATGTCTGTCCTGTAGGTCGGGCATAGTTCTGCATGCATGGGATGCGTAAGTCTGCTCTGATTTTTGCACCTCGGGATGAGCATTACCTCTCCATATCTTTCATAAATAAAAACCAACCACCAGCTGCAGGAGGGGAAAATCATTAAAATTCTGTTTTCCATCAGCAATTGGCTGCCCGGGCTTTGGACCACAGCAGGGGTGTTTTGCTGAGCGTGATAACCTGCTTTGTGTGCCGCCATCCTCCTGCAGAATGCACCAGAGGATTGTTAACATCAGCCAGATACCTCTGTGCTACGGCTCTGTAGTGTAGTCTGGACAAAAGGTTAAACCAGGCAGTTGTTGCTGCAGTGTTATTTCCTATACGACACTCTGGAGAAAGCTCAGTATCACTTAGTTAACTTTTGCAGAGCCATTTCCTGTAGGTTTTGTGAGAGAAAAGCTAGGTTATGTGTTTCCAGTTGCAGCAAAGTTATTTTCCCCCATAAAATGTGCTACGGTTTATTTTTACACAATTTTCATTGGTTTGCTGGAGTCTTTGGAGGGGGGAGCCTGTGTGTTTGGAAGATTCTGAAAGCTTTTTATTTCATACCTGGCTTGCTGTGACAAATTGAGGATAACACGTTTGTTGATGTGGCGTTGTGGTGTAGCCAGAGCCAGGCTTGGAATTCTGATTGTATATTGGAGTGTGCAGCTGTGCCCTGCTGGTTGAGGCCCAGGTCCTGCTGCTGCCATTACCTCTGGCTTTAGGAAGAACCTAGAAGACTGCACCCGGAGGAGAAGCATCCCCATGGGATTGCTCACATGGGGCATTTTGCTGCCCTGCTCCTTCAATGGATTCGACCCCATGTACTGGGAGGAGCTGACAACGACGTAAAACTGTACTTTCTGTACTGCTGTTAAGCTTGTGGCTTCGCAGCTGCAATAGTGAGTTGTGTAGGTGTTTCTCTGTGTTTTTTCAGCCATGTGATGAGCTCTTACTCCTCTGGTCTTGGTTGTGTCATATTCATCGCTTCTCATCCAGCCTTGGGTCCTCTACCATGGTTCAGATCAGGATTTCTTCATCTCTTTTGCATGTGAAGCTCTGCCCTTTTCCATCCCTCTCTGTGCTCAGAGCAGGGTTTTCCACAGGCTCTAAGAACTCTATTGCTGATCCTTAGGGAAACAGTACCAATTCCCTTTCCTTATTCTCTCCAGAGATTAATTTATCTGCTCCTGAAAGGGCACTTTTGGAATTCTCAAAGCTGTGGGCGCACCTGTGGCCCTCCCCATTCAGCAGCAAACCTTGTGACCACCTTCTGCCTTCATGTTGTTCTTTAAATAACCACTTTTTTGGAGTGGAGGGTGCTGGTGTGGAGCCAGCATGCCCAGAGCCCTGTGAGCATCCTGGCAGGATGCCCGGCTCGTAAGGACCTCTCGGAAGAGCAAAAAAAAAGGCTATTCCTGTTCCTGGCTTAATTGCAGTGTTAGCTTTGCTGTTTTCAATGTGGCCACCCATGTGGAGTTTCATACTTACAGGACTTTTGATTTTCCAGAGCCATCAGTGCAGTTTTGAGATGGCAGCTAGTTTGAGTTGTGCCTGAATGGGTCAGGTTCAACAGAAGAGGGAAGGGCTTGGCTTTCTTTTACATCTTCCTGCAGATCTGATTGTTGGATGAAGGAGTTCCCAGTGCTGGAAGCTGGGACTGGAGCCTTCACTGGCACGTAAGCACCTTCTGGTGGGCAGAGGTTGGGACAGAAATACAGCAAAATGCATGGTCTTGAATGCCAAGTGGAACAGCGTGATCCCAGTAATAATGGTTACAAGAAGATGAAATGAGTTTATCCAGATTCCCTTGCAATCCAGTATTTTTGCAAGAGATTGTGTTTTTAATTGCTTCCTGTAGCAAAATAGTGGAGCAGTTTTCCCTTCCCATACCTCTAACCTTCTGCAACGTGGAAAGAATAAAAATCTATAGAAGAGAGAGCTTGTTGCTTGATTCAACCTCACCTCAGTAACATCTGCCCTCGCTGTGAATTAGCTGGGATGCTTTTAGCTGCGAGATCGCACAAATCTGAGGCAGTTCACTGAATAATAAATAAGGGCATCCATCCAGCAAGGTAACATCATCGCTCTTCGAAGTGGGTGAAAAAATAGCTTCGGATCTGAAGGCGCAGCCTCTGCTTGGTTCTGGTACCTGGCTGATGGGGTTCAGCTGAGCTTGAGCCCCACACTGGGCACGTGGGGCAGGAGCTCTGGGGTTCCACTCTGCCCCGGTGGTGGTGAAGTGACCGAGGGCTGTGGCAGGGCCCCCATTTCCAGCTGGGGCTCTGTTAGTCCGGGCAGGTCCTGGGATAGCGGGCTTCAGCAGGAAGAGCGAGTTCGTGGGAAGGGCTTTCTAAAATGTTGCTGGCTGTAATTTTTGTTCACTCTCAGAGTCTTTGTACGGTCTGAGTTGCATTAATGAAGAAATCCGGCTTTATAAGCGGAAGAGGTTGAAAAAGAGCACCAATAAAAACTGTAAAGCTCTCAAAGATTTTAAAAGCAGCACTTCTGTAAAAGATATGTCACTGTATGCTGGGGAGGAGTGTAATAAAGACTGTAGTGGCACTCTTCACAACTGTAATAAGCTGTTCAGCTGTCCCAGACTTAGCTGGTAAGCCTGCATAGCTGACTGTGGGTGTGTTGCTCTCTGCAGTGGTGTGTATACAGATGTGTGCGTGTCTGTTTACTTGAATATGTACCTGTAAATTCAGGTAGTGAAACAGTTGCTTACACGTGCAAGTTATTTGAGGGATAATATGTTCCTTTGCACCATTCTGCTTTATATAAGGAATGTGAGTTTTGGCATATGACAACCATTAAGCAGCACCAGTTTTAAGCACCTTTGGCTTCCTTATGATGCTCTTTAGGCTGAGACTCGGGTACCAGCTTCACCTGCTTTGAAATCCTGGTAGGTATCCTGCTGCTGTCCTAGGAATAAACACTGATAAAGAAATTGTGCAAAAAGAAGCGTGAAGGCTTGTTCTAATAGATGGCTCTTAGAATCGGGGCTGGCTTTCTTCTGGCAGAGGGTGTGCTGTGGACCACCAGTTGGAAACTTGTGTTGCACCATTGCCTTTGAGATCTGTTGCTTCAGCCTTTTGCTGGCCAAAACAACTGTCCTCCACCAAGTGCTACAGGGAGTGACAGGGGATATGGGAAGCTCCCAGCTGTGTTCAGGTCACATGGAGAGAAAGCAAGTTTGTCTAGAAAACAGCTCTGCTTAGGACATAAAATATGGAGTAAATTAACTTGAAAGTCTCTTCTAGCTTTTCATTGTCAAGTGAAAGGTAGTTTCATGGTAGATTTATTTGCCTTGTTTTGCTGCAAGTGCATTATATATAGCTTGGCTTCCATTCTTCTTGATCTAGGTGGAAATGGTTTCTTTTAAATGCAGCCTTTCCATCTTGAAGGTCAATTAAAACAGGTTGGAGGTCAGATAAAATAAAGGGACAGAACATTTGCTTCTTGGTGTATCTATTTCTGTAATGTTATCAGGACATGTGGTTTTATTTCTAGCATTTTGTTCCAGGGCTTCCTCTAAGACTGAACAAATTGAGTCGGTTGGATGCAGTACAGCTTCCAATTTGGGGTTAGAAATCCATTAAATTGCTTGGTGCTTTATTGGCAATATAAAAGTGCTTGGAATGAAAGTGCATTATGTTTGGACATTGATTACTCAAAAGAAGGGGGTGATTGCTGGTGTTAACCACACATCTCTAGCTAAGATGGCCAACTTGGAAGTTTTTTAGATTAAAATGTGCATGTTTTGCCCTTAAAATGCTGTTACAAGGAAGAGCTATTTTTAAACTGCAAATAGGGACTTTAATGTTTTCTCCACACCTCTGGGGGATTAGTGCTGGCCATGCAACCTGTAGCACTGCCAGCACGGGTGATGAGTCCTCTACTGATGCTTTGGGGTTGTATACATAATTTCTTTCTATGTGCAAGATCTTTGGATTCATCCAGCCTCTTCATTTCAGCCTGTGCCATTGAAAACTACAGGGATTGTCCTTGCTGGCTTGGGCTTCAAGCTGAAAAGCTGCATGGGGGGCACAGCGAGGAGCGCAGTGCTGCAATTCCGCTTGCAGGTGCAATCTGAAAGGATTTTACCTCCATGGGAGGAAGATGCAGAATTGGCTGAATGCTGTGTGAGACTGGATTGCTGGCAGCAGGTGGGAGCTAGGGAGTGGACGTGGTGATGGACCAGTCACGTTGGTGCTGATGGGTGGTTTGCAGAGCTGGCAGCTTCGGCTTTGGGCAGCGTAGTGAACTTTGGTAAGGAGACGGAGCTGCAAAGCAAAATCCCAGCACACGTGCTTCTGAGATGACTGCGCAGTAGAAGTCACAGCTCTTCTTTGGGAGGTGCCTCCTTCCTTGCCCTCGCATCCTTCTTTCTCCTGTAGGAGCGAGGAAGATGATGGGAAGCAGTGTTGGAAGGATGCAGGCTGGCAAGCCCCCGTGCTGCGGTAGAAACCCGCCTGCTGTTTTTGTAAGGCTTTTTTTCTCTTCCTCTTTGCCTGACTAGTTATAACCAGCACACAAATATTCCTTTGTGCCTCTTCCAAGCGAGTGTGTTTTTTGGGGGGAGGTTGGCCCTTCCTGATTAACTATTTGCAAGAAGCCTGGTGAGAGAACGAAGCAATGGATATGCATGCCAGGGGGTCCCTTGCCCTCCGCCCTCCCATGCCATGAACGGTTGGCCAGAGTGGGGCACCGTCTCTGCGGTGGCTTTTGGTGGCAGCTGGTGGCACAAGTGTGGTGCTGGAGCAGAGGGCTCTGCAAAGGAAGGCACTTCAGCAGGTGCCACAAGCTGAGCATGGGTTTGATGCTCGCCTTCCCCCAGCACCGTGGGTGCTGCTCTCTATTTGCAGTGCTCTGCCCAGGGGCGCATTTACTGAATGAGCACTTCTGACAAACAAATTGGGGTGTCAGAGCACTGGAAAAACTTGTGAGCTTGCCAGAAATGCTTACAGACACAACTGCTGTCTTCAGGGATTCCGAGTGGTTTCAGAGCACATTACCATTCTGTGTTTTAGCAGGAAATGTATCTTAAAATATGGGTTATTGGATATTATTGAATGATTGTTGGCCTCGGATGTTTTCTTAAACCGTGGAAACTTCTGAACAGTGCTCAGGGAGTTTCTGAATTATCTCTTTTCCATCTGTGCTCGACCTGTAACCCACAGCTGGATTTTGCAGTCATGTGGTGGGAGGTTTGGGCTGCCTGCAGGTCCTTCCAGGCATCCAAAAAAGCCAAAGGTTTAATGCAGTTTATCTGCCGTACTTGAGAAAAATTGCACAACTTGTAGGTGAAAATATTTGCTCTGCAGAAGTAGCAATTTTTGAAGCAGTAAATTGCACTTTATGCTGATCTATCAATGCAGCTCTTGTGTATTATTGTCAGTTAATGGAGGCTTAGCAGTGCCTGTAAGGTAGACGCATACAGTAAATTATAGAGTTGTTAATCCTCAATAAATTGGTTTAGTATGTTGAATACACAGCGGGGAACCTTAATTGAAATGTTAGTGCAGGAGTCATGGCCTTTATTGATTTACCTAAGGAGCAAAGCAGTTGGTTCACGTGCGCCCAGCGTACGCACAATGCCTGCAGCCTTCGTGCTGAGGATGTGGGGCTCTGCCTCCTGCAGGGCAGGGAGCTGCCAGCTCTGCTTTCAGGACACATCTTTCTTGTGAGAGTAAGCAGCACTTTAATTAAGCAAAACAATGAACCCAGAACAAACCCTATGGGTATCTGGGCTGGTGAAGGGTGGAGTTTATTTGTGGGTTAAAAACTTCCACATCCTACTTCTCCTTCCAACTGCTTTACCTGCCACAGGTGGCAAACCAGAATAGCTTTACGGTGAAGTAAATGTGGTTATTTCTATTTAGATGCTCCTACCCTCTTTGAATTTGATTTATTAATTTATTTTTTTGCTCTGAGGCAATTCTTGCAGCTGATGTCTTGGTGTGTTTTGGAGAGAATAAATCTCCTTCATGCAGTGCAGCTTAATAGAAACAGCAAATAAAGTGAAAAATTGCTGCAATTAAACACCGCCTGCTCTAACCCTTGCAGCATCCCCTGTTCCCTGTGCACAATACTGCCTTTGACTGGGCTGTTTGCCGTGGGGCAGAGGAACATGCAACCATAATGCAGTTTGGTCGCCTTAGTAACTCCAGACCCTGTGGCTGTTGCTGCTATTATTTTTTTCAAAAGCAGAGAGAACTTTGAATACACTGTCACCCCTTCCCTCTTGTGATGCCTTGCCCTAACGTCTGCTGGTTTGGGTCTGTGCTTGCTGCAGGGAGGAAGATGCTGTCCTTGTCCCTGCAGCAGCCTCTGGATGACATCCGCATCACTTCTTGAAATCCGACTTTCCTTTTTTTTTTTCTTTCTTGGAGGCATGAAATAACGAGAACTCTTGTTGAGGGGACCAGCACAAGGCCGTGGTGAAATAAGTATCCTTGCTTCGCTCCTGACGCTTGGCATGCTTGTAGACATCAAGGGCTTCACGCTTACTTTGCAGTGTGCTTCCGAATCAGTGCAGTTTATATAGATGAAGTCAAAGATTATTTCATTTTTTTTAAAGATTCAAACATTCGGGGTGTTTCAAGGAGACTGTTTTCCAAGCCAAACTAAACAAAAAAAAAAAAAAAAAAAAACTCCGTTCAGTGTTTTGCTAAGGTTATTAAAATAGGAAGAGATAGGATCCTAGGCATTGTCAAAACACATTTGTATAAACCAAACAAGGCCTGAAATAACCCAACAGTTCCCTTCTTAAAAGAGACAAGTAAGCACAAGGGAGCTCCTTGTTGCGGGAGGTTTGGAACCCCCGGCTGCAGCTCGGTGTCACCCAGTGCTCTGTCAGGAGATGCTCTCGCCCTGCTCAGCCCTTGAGAGCTGACAGCAGCAGTGGTGCTCATGATGTTATTTGAACTTATTCAAAGATAGTTCCCTCGTTCCTTCAGCTTTCTCAGCCACAAGTTACATTAAATTGTAGGCCGGCACAATGGTTCTCAGTGATGTGGTTTTAATTAGTATTCTTTGCATTAATGACTGCATGCATCTGCTGGAATTGGTGTGGTATTGATTCTTCGGTAATCATGCTACAGGAATTTCCTTCAGACAGCATTGTTAGTCATGACTGGAGTGATTCATGGCACAGTTCTCTTGGTGTCTGGATGACCTCTCAAAGTTTGTCTTCACTGTCAAATTAGCTCATATTATGTCTTGAGGGTTGCCCTTAAGTTGACTCCCTTCTGCACATAGAGCCCCTTATATGAGTGTGCTGTTAACTCAAGCTAATCTGCTGCGGCTGCTAATTTGAGCTGGGCCACAAGCAAGGCCTGAGGGAGCAGGTTCACCGAGCGGGTTCACCAGAGTGAGAGTGAGTGCAGGCCCTAATTTGCAGCCTTTGGCAAAGGTGAATTTCTATTTGACGTCCTTGCTTGGGAGAGGTGAAACAGAGGCAAGGGTGAGTGAGGCAAAGGGTTCATGGACCTTTGATTTGCTACCAGTTCAGCGGATGGCCTGGAAGGGCATGTGGGACTGGCTGTAGTAGGTTGGGTGAGTGGTTCCCCAAGGACTCCTGGCAGAATCTTCCAAAGGTAATGAAGGACTACACATGTCTTGAACGTGACAATTCCTTCTGACTCACCAGTGTGAATGGCTTATTGCAACTCTATTTTAAGGGGGACTCAAGTCAGTAATCCCATATAGGGGAAGGTGTTGCTGTGCGATGCAGTGCTCAGTAGCTAGCACTGACCACAGTAGCCATTTCTCTGCTCTTGGCTCAGAGGACTGGATTTGGGGCTTGCTGTGTATATAAGAAAAAAGGACTAAAGCTGCTTCTTTCTGCCCTTAGAATTCATACAAGCAACTGAATCCTTGCAGTCTCTTATTGCTTTGTGTTTCAGTAATAAGCCTTGCATGTCACTACTTATGAGGACTCTGCTATCTTTCTGGGAATGAAAAACTTGTTTAAAAGAGAAATTCAAGCATGCTTTCTTCTGTGTACAGCTGTATACTCGAAGCATGGGCAATATGTTTCCCCCTGTTTTTCCCCCAACTCCCATCCCCAGGCTTATTCAACTGCTGCCATGCTTTTCATACCCAATGAAGTGTGCATGGGGCCTCCACACCGATGCTGTAAAGCCATCCACAAACATGTGGGAAGAGGATGGTGCCTATTCAGTAAGCTGCGGACTAGGCAGCTATCTTTCGACAGATTAGCCAGAGGAATTTCTATTGCAGGGCTCGATTGTTCTGGGCCCTCGGCTCCCTTTTGTGCAGATGCAATGAAAAGTTGTGTTATGACAATGGTTGACAAAGTGTTTAATGAAAGCCGTGGTTGGCAGGGGCAGAACTTTGAGCCATCCTCCTTTTCTCCTCTGCCTGTCATCAGAAGGTGCAGAAATGTTTTTGACATAATCTTTCATGCTGACAGATGAATGGGTTCGACGTGCGGGTCAGAAACTTCCACCTCCCTGAACAGAACTCAGCCATCATCATGGTGAGCAGAGACTGGGAGCCTCATGCCTGCTGATTTCTTTGTCTGGCAAGCCAGCCAGGCATCTTGTTCTCAGTACAGAGGTGGCTTACTGTACGTTGGCCAACTTCCCAAAGCAGAACCAAAACCAGTGCATGAACTCCCAGTCTACTCAGCACCTTGCTAGGGGGGCAGGATCAGCATCTGTTGGGTCAGAGAGCTGCCTCATTTCTTCTTGCGAGCAAACATGGCTGGTTTTGTGACAGCGTTATTACTTTGAGGAGGTACTTTAAAGGCAGACTCTGTATCGGGTTATTTAACGAGGCTTTCCTTAGATCACTGAGCACTGCAGAGGCTCAACAATGCCAAATAAAGGCAAACCCTGCTTTCTTCTTTAAAGATTGGGAGGGATAAATAGACAGAAGAGGGCTCTTCCCATGCTGATTTAGTGTGTTCTTATTTCTTGATCAGGGATATTGTATACAGGGGGAAAAACACTGTGTTGTTGGATGAGCCAATATGAGGAAGTCTTGAGGTATGTAATAGATAAATAATGTGTAGAGCATTTCTCATACTGTTAAGTCAAAATAGCTTAACAAACCCCACAAGCCTTATGCCACCTTGTATTCAACTGGCAAAAAATGAGCTGACCAGTAGACCGCTCAAGTTGGTGGCTCTGTTTTGTTGTCTTTGCAGTCAGCTTCTGACTCTTGTAGGATGCTTCCCTGAAGCATATGATGGGCTTTGGGCTCTGGTTTTCCAGTGCTCTTCAGAGAAGACTTCATAAAACACCGGTGAAGAAATATTTGCTCAATGAGAGCCATTGCTTGACTGCACAGCTGAGGCACTGTATCCATCAGACCGAGGGGTTCCATGAGGAGGAATGTGCTCTGTGCTATGGCGAAACAGGAGCGTGATGATTTCCAGTGATGGGACAGCAGTACCCTGAGCTTGGCATCTCCATCCAGCCTACACTGCTGGGCTGCTGGGCCAAACCAATGGGGATGTCTCAGCTACACATGATGCCATGCATTTGAGATCCGTGCTTTGCAGTGGGGGAACACTGTGTGCACCCATGACCTCAAGTTTTGAATTCTCTTCTGTATTTGCATTACTGGAGCCCAACCAAGATTGAGGCCTCATTTTGTCAGCGTTGGGCAAACTGAGACAATACCTACCTCAATTTTATTTACAGTCTAAATAGACAAGACAGACAAAGGGTGGCTGTGGAAACAAAAGCTCTGGAGAGGTGATGTGACATGACCCGGTCACACAGCAGGAGATTAAGAGAGCCAGGAATAGACTGAGGTTTCCTGACTCCCAGTCCCAATGATCTATCTATCAGAGCATGTTAATTCTTTCTCCCATTTGCATGCTGTGACTGGCATGCCAAATACTGTCTAGTGAGGAGATCTGAGTTCTGGGAAACACGTCCTTTGCTTGCTAATGCTTCAGGCGACAAATTCCTGGGCATTTTAATACATGAGAGATGGAGTAAACTGTTTATTTTGGTGTTTTTATCTATTTTCAAGTCTGAAGTTTATTTTGCACTGATGCTGTATTTCTAGTTTTCATTTTCCCTGCTGATTTTTGAACAGCGTATTGTATGTTTGGTGAGGATAGCTGGAAGTTGGAGTGGGGAGGGTGGGGAAAACGGAAGATTTAGGCATACAAGGTAGGTTTCACCTGTATTTCTGCAGCAAGCACTGAAAAGTCTCTTTTGTTGGAGTAGCTGAAATACAGCTGTGCTATCTGAAGCGCTAACTACTTGTCTGATGACGCTGATGTTCGAACTTCTCAAATGGCGGCAACAACAATAATCAGAAAGTCATTTTGGAAGATGTTAGTCCATGGCCATGAAATCCTTTAATTTGCGAAGACTGTTACATTTTTCGCTTTTGAGCTGTTGAAGGTCACGTCAGCATTGCTCAGAGTTTGGGCAGTGGGTAAGCCAGGGGTCGGTTCCCTTGACAAGTGTACAGATGCTCAGTGTGCCTGCAATCCTCAGCATTTGTTTTGTGAAGCAGCCTCTTAGCTTATTGCAGAGGAATGTTTTGGGGATAAATATGTTAGCCTAAAAGATTTGCAGCATAGAAATACATTAAAATTGATGGATTCTGGCACAATCATGACTGTGCCAGCACTACGTTTGTATTTCCTTCTTATAGCATGTCACTAGTGTTTCTGCGCCTGCTTTATTCTTACTGTGTTGAGCCTATGGGATATAATGTCCTACAGGACGTTACCTGTTGTATTTTCTCCTTTTGCCTATACATCAGACAGGGACAAGCTCCAACCTGATTTTGCTGTGTGGTTTAAAAAAAAAATAGTCGTAATGTAATCTGTGGGCAAATTGCACTTTAATTCGTAATTGTGCTATGAATATGGACTTGGCTTTCAAACGCACTCTGAGTTTAAACTGCAGTTTGACTTTTATTTAGACAAATGCCTTTGAGTTCATAGTGAAATGGATATCTGCTGTAGGCTGGTATTGATTTAAAGGTCTCTTGAGTGTTTTAAAAGACAGTAGGGGCTTACAGGACAACATATTTTAAAACTAGATGCTTGGTTAGATTTTACACTCTTACATAGCTTCAAGTTGAGATTCTGCTAAAGAAATTCTGTGCTGCTGCTTTGTAGAGCCTTCTTTCACAGTAGATATCAGAAAAAATGGAACGTTTCAGGCATGATACAGGGTGCCTTCACGGGCTTTTCCGAAGTGCTGCAAAACTGTGCATGCACAGAGCTATTGAATGGTACCCATGTGGAGGGGAACATTTTGAGGTTGTCCCATGAAACGCATTGTACGAGAGCAGATGATCGGTAATTGCTTTTTATTCCGAAAGAGGCATTTGTAACTTCTTAGTCTCTCAAGCCTTAGTGTTTACAAGCGTTGCTGTGGGCCCGAATCTCTCTTGTGTTACTGCAACGGGGCATGTGAGGCAGCTCTGGGCCCTTCTCACAGCTGTCCTTGTTGTCTGTCACCTCCTGAGTCCCGCAGTGCAGGGACTGGCACTCTGGGGCCTCAGGATGTGGGTCCAGTTGGGGTTTCAGACCTGCCTGGCGGCTGTGAGCACAGCTTTAACACAAAGCAAATGCACAAACTGGGAAAGATTGGCCTGTTTTCTAGTCAGACTGGCTTGGTCGTTTGAATAAGGAGTTGGATGTTTGAGGGCTTATCTAAAATCAGACCATGAATCTTCTGGGTCGTGTTCAGAGGTGCAGTAAGAGGGTGTAACCTCCCTGCAGAGGAGATGGGAGGGTTGAGTATTACCCAGGATAATATCGTAGAGCAGGGTGTGGAGCAGGGCAAAATTAAAGCAGGTCCCCTCAATTTCCTCGCAACTCCTTCTGGTTGCTTTCCTTGCTGCTGCCTGTTGGTTGACCTCCTCCCTCTTCACATTACATACAGTGACATTCCAGCCCTGCATGCATCATATTAATTAGGCCATTTGTTAATTTCTGCATCATTAGTCGCTTGGGCCTAATTGATCTGTGCTCTCCTGATGCATCCCCAAGTGCAGGTTGGACCTGTGTGCGGTGTGCTGATGCTGCGTGTCTCAGTGAGGATTTCACTGTTGTGATGCTGCAGCAGAGCATTGCAAGGGTCTTGCATGTGGCTTTTGGCATTGCTTTCTTGCCACCTTGTTCAGGCTGTGTATCCAAACAGGGGTGTGTCCTGCAAAGCAGGGCGTCAGCAAACTGTGTTCAGGTAACACAGCCTATCCTCCTAAGGTGCTGCAGTGTAGTCCAGATTTGGACTATCAGTTGGAAACTGTTGCAGTTGTTGAGGAACCAAGCATGTGTTACTGTTAGTGATAAATTAATGACATAGTTCTGTTGCTTCAGTTCAGACTTCAGTTTGTCAGGAAATATCCTATTCATCTGTGATGAATTGTGTGGTTGTGAATAACCAGCAGAGGGATACTAATGTAATTGTGTAATATAAAGACAAATTAACACCACACTAATGCAAAAGAAGAGAAAGCTTACAGCGAGCTAAATAACACATTGATAGAGAACTAAAGTAGGTATTCATGTATTCAGCAGCCAAGTGCTGACCTACCATGTTTAAGTGCTCTTATTTTTAAAAAAAAAGGCAAAAAATAACCAAACACAAACCACTTCCTAGTGCAATCCAGAATAATTAGGATGACACTTTTGCTGAGCACAGTAACTGTATGATGCTGATGCCGCTTTCTTTTATTTTAACAGAAACCTGAGCTACAACAAGTTGACAGAGATTGATCCTTCTGCCTTTGCAGAGTTGTTGAACCTGCAGGAAGTGTAAGTATTCTTTCAAGGTTTTTGGTGTATTTCGCAAGGACAGCTTGTGGGACACGAGGAAATTGTATACAGTTTCCCAAGACAGTATCTTCCTTTAGTTAACGTGAATGAGCAGATGTGACTCAGTGTGGAGGTTTTTTTCATACTCTACTTCTGCTCCTTTCTTTGTCTTTAATCAATTAGTAGAACACAGCTTCCCAATTAAAACAGCGTAGCTGTTATTGGAAATCATTGGAGTTTGCTCCCTCTGTTTTGTGCAGTACTCAGAGGGAGCAGTTCATCTAACACACCTGAACATACACACAAAGCTCCTTGCTGAAAGCATAACCCTGAAGCAAGGCAGAACAGCCTGGATCATGATATCTGATGCCAACCTAACCCAAATCTCCCAGGAAACAAAGGTGTAGTGTAGTGGATAACAAAGCACTTAACTGTGTCTCCTCCTTTCTTAGACATTTGTATTCCTTTTGGAACCAGGACAAATTCTGTTTGAAGTCTGCTAGGTCAGCCTTCAAACAGCAGAGCTGTCTTCTGCTTTGGTGGGGGAAGAGAAGGAGCTGGCGAAGGCTGGCTGCAACAGGCCCCTTGGCTGGTGGGAGGAAATCCTGCATGGGGTCCTACCTCCTGACCTGTGTAAATGCTCAGCCATCATGCTCATAGAAGTGCTGCACTTGTCAGCTATTCGCAGCAATTCCCGGAGCTCTGATTTGGGTTCTGAAAAACGAAAGTGACTAAAATTGTAAGCGGTGGGTTGAGGTAATGAGCTCTCATTTGAATGTTGAATTGCTGGCATACTTGAGGTTTGGGCTCTGTTTGAAGAGCTACTGATGCCTCATGGGAAACTGAAAAAACATTTCCTTTCAGAAACAATGCTGTGCTGTGTCTGTATCGTACATTTTCTCTTGTCCTTTGTCTGTTTCCATTAAGTGTTGGCTTTGGGACTCATGGAGCGGCCAGATCCCGTGATTCTGAAATAGGCAAAGCATTTTGCAGTGGTGGGAATTCTGCTTGGCTAATGCCTGCAAGATTGGACTGTGGGTATTAATGCAATGCGTCTCCACCAGCCCGAATGTCTGTGGCACCTCTTCTTACACTGACAGTAGGGACTTGCTGGGGATATTGACAAAGTGAGGAATGTGCATCAAGAGTGAGGGCAGTGCTTGGAGGTCAGCCTAGATTGCCTTAGAGAGCAGGAGGGGAGAGAAAGCAATGCAGGTGAGCAAATGCTGCCTACAGGATCTGCCTTCTTTAAACAGTGAAAAGCCTTAAATTGCTCTGTGCTTAGAGATCAGAATCACTGCCCTGATCCCATGAGACTTCAGAGTTATCCTAACATGATCGTGGCTTAGCAATTGCTTTTATTTGTGGAAGTGCCTGAAGGTGTTTGACTATTGGGCACGTGGGGCTGGGAGATTTCATTTGTGTGGCTTCTGGTTCCATAGGTAGGGAGCTCCTGCATGCAGAGTCGTGCATTGAGAGCTGAATGTGGAAAGAATGTTGAGGACTGAGGGAAGCAGGCAATGCAGCCTACAGAGTAATGGCGTGGCTACCAGTGCCTTGTTAGGGGAAAGGGAAAGAGCAAAGGAGTGAATAGGAGGAAAATGGAGATGGAAAGGGAGGCAGAGGTCTGGAGCCCAGCCTGGAAGGCAGGCTCTGGAAAGTGTGAGGGAGAAGCTCTTTAAAAAGCCCTATCTACCAATCTTGGTTGCTTTTGAATAACAGCTAAACCACAGACCACTGAAATAAACTGTATTTCACAAAGAGAACCACATCTGTACTGCCAGAGCATCTCTTTCTGAGGTTTTTTTTTAAGCACTTTACAAACATTCATGAAATAAGGATCATGCTGTGGCATGTCGTGAGAGCAAGTCAGTGTTTTGCTGTGCGCGCTGTGCTGGGCAGACCAAATCACCCTTGGGGAATGAGATTGCCCCAAATGATAGATGCATTGATAAGACCTGAAACCTCCCATGATGCTTCAAACATGGAGCCTGTGGTTGCTGAGCATTACAGATGGCTCTCAAATGTGATGTGTCTGTATGTGAATAATTAGTGCCATATATTTTGGAAATCTTTGAAACCCTTAGTTTTATGAAAATGTCTGCAAACTAAATTTCTAAACTTCATAGCTTACCTTAGTAGTTCTGATGTGCTTTACTAACGTAAAGTAAGAGCAGTTGGCTATCTTGATTCTTAGAAGCCTTTTTCCCTTAAGTTTAATCTCTTGCAAGAGGAGGTTAAAGTGATATGAAATCCCGTGATCCCATACTCTCAGGAATTAGTAGCTGTGTGCTGTTGGAGGCTGAGGTGCAACGGGGCTGCAGCACTGCGTTACCTCCCTCATTCAGGACACCTGTACTTTCTCTCATACCCTTCTGTGGTCTCTCTTAAAGACACCCCTGATCCCATGCCTTGGCTGCAAGGATAGGAGGGGGATGCTGCTGTGGGGCAGCCCTCTTGTCCTTTGTGGGGTTTCCTCAGGTCATATGGGATCCATGAGAATGACGGTTACACGGCTCTCAGGTTTTCCAGGCTCAGTTTATAACAAAGAGGTAGTAACTGTGCTAAAATTCCTCTCCAGACAACTCACCTTTTATTTTCTAAAGTGCCTTTCACTGAAAGCTCTGGAGAGCTGTGCTATTTTTGAGCAGGCTCCATTTCAGCTTGACACCAGCCTGGCAACCGGACCGTAAATATTTTATACGGGTGGCCCCCTCCTGCCCTCCCTTGCTGTCCAGGGGCAGCAGGTTTGTGTCCTCAAGGAGAAAGGATAAGGATGCTTAAATTTGTTGAGTCTAGTTCTGGGTTTTTTTGATGGTTTTTTTTTTTTTTTTTGCTATTTGTTCATTATATGTGAGGGGAAGGGGGAGAGGGAAATCCCAGACAAATAATAAGCTTGGCTGTCTCCTCTGCCTCAGCAACTGGTGCCTGTGAGCCAAGAGAAAATGAGGTGGGAGAGCTGCTTTCTGACTGTGTTGTTTAACTGAGAAAGACTTGACAGGGCAGTGATAGATGAAGATGACGCTTATGTCAGAGGAGAGTTTGGATGCTTGCTAGATGCTGGGTAGTGTTAGAGCTGCTTAACCAGCGCTAGGGGAGGGTGGGCCCAATTCTCCTTCCCCCTTCTGTGGCTTTCAAAAAGATGCTCAGCTGGATGCTAATTTAAATGTGTCACAAATATATGCATTTCAATGCTCTTTCCAGCTAGCTTTGCTCTGTTGAAAGCTCGAGACCTTGCCCTAATACCAGTAACAATGAGCTTTTAGTTGCAAAGTAGAGCTCCTTGCTGAATTGCAATGCCTCTGGCTTTCTTCCCTTACATTTTAAGGTATGGGTATAATGTCAGAGGCAGAGCTGCAGCCGAGAAAAGCTTTTATCCCAGCAGTGCCTGGAACTCCTCATGAAATCAAATACGGTGCCTGCTCTCGGAGGAGTCAGGAGGAAGTTCTGCAATGGAGGCATTGCTGCCCTCTTCCACCTGCCAAAAATATTTTTAAAGTGCCAAAAGGAGCAGAACTTAGGATTGCCCCAGCTCACACTCAGGGTTTAGCACCCCTCAGCTGTGCCATGCATCCCTGCTCCCGCTTTGCAGTCAGATGCATCTGGATGTGATTTTCAGGATTTCCTGGGAGGATTGCCTCAGGGGCAAGGCCTGCGAGGATTGGGGTGCTTCTGACTCCCCCAGTGGAGGAGAAGGTGGTGGTGTGTTCAGGGTGCAGAAGCACAGCAGCAAGGCTCTCCTGATTTGTGTAGCTGGGGGCTGTGGGGCTCGGCCTGGCCAGGGATCAGCTTTAATGGCTTCAGTGTGTGTGTGTGGGGTGGGTGTGGGGGGGCAGCAAGATTGCAAAGAAGTTAGGTAATTTTCAAGCAGCCAGACAAGCGACTGTTACAGTAATTAATTGACTAATTCACCGTACAAACAAGGGCTCTTTAAACCAAGGAAGAGCCGGTCACATGGCCTGGATCTGTTTTCAGTCAGAAAAACACTTCAAACATTAGGCCATTGAGGGGGACATTTCTGTAACGGCGTTTCCAGGCGTGAGGCCTGTCTGCAATTGCCATTAGCCCTGCGGGGCCGCCCCGGGCTGTCTGGAGCAGGTCACCTGTTTCAGTGCCATTTTTGTGCCCAGTGCAGTTTTTTTGCATGTTCGTGGCCAGCTCTGTGGGGCTGCCCCTGTGGGATTTTCAGAGCTAGGCCCAGTGCGGCCTGAGGGCCGCCATGACATCTCCATGTCCAAGTGCGATGATTCTACCTTGGATAAAGAAGGTATTGTTGGAGCAGTTGTGGCAGCTCTCATCTATTAAGAGGTTGTGAAAAGGTGGGACAGTCAGAGAAGCCCCTTGAGATGGAGACTTCTGCCAAAATGCTGGTGTTCCGAGGGGAACACACTCGCACAGAGTGCTGTGCCCAGCTGATACACGCCTCCTTGATTAAATGATTCATTTCTTGTTGCAGGCAACTGAACAACAATGAACTGACTGCTATTCCCTCCCTGGGACCTGCTGCTTCCAGCGTCCGTGCCCTCCACCTGTGAGTTGCTGCTGCCTCCTTACTTTTGAGTTTCTGCCACAATTTGTGGGGTGGATGTAACTGCTGAGTTTCATGCATGTCACACCCGCTTCTGCTAGCTCTTCAGATTTCATTATCAGTCTTGTTGATTATTTAATTAAGAAATATCTTCTGTAGTTGAGATTTGGGCTAGATTGTGTGTGATTAAATGTGCTGTTCTAATGCAGCTTGTATGCGCAAGGCAGAAGATAATGCTTGTAGGCCAGTTAGAAATCTGCAAACCCAAGAGCAGATCATTTCTCTGATACTTAATTTTATTGAGTGATCCAAAGTAAGCAACCACTTTGTCCATCTGTCATCGCAGCCAAGTCTGTATAAATGCCTCCAGAGTCCTAAAAGTCATTTTTGTGCCAGTGTGACTGGAATGGATCTTCCCAGGACTTAGCAAATGTTAACAGATTTGAATTACCACCTTTTGGCCTGTAAAAAAAAAAAAAAAAAAAAAAAAAAAAAAAAAAAAAAAAGATTGTAGATGTGATTCACATGAAAGTCCTGTTGGGCTGTGGCAAGTACAGTGGGTAGCACTTCCACACAGCCTGCAGGAATGCCATGATGGGCAGCCATGAATAGTTACAGAATAAGATGCCCCTAGCAGAATGTCAGGCTGAAATCTGCCATTGTTGCTGTTGCATTCCTGCTGCTGGAAGATGGCAGACACTCTTTTTTGCATTTTTGTTTTTATATGATTGTCCTCATTTTTTTTTTTAATTAACATTTCATCTCTTGCCAAACCATTGAGACCTTATGATCAGTGATAAGTCAGTAAATTCCACGGGTTAGTTGCGTATTGAGTAAGGAGGGGGTTTTGTGTTTTTCTTTCACTGTCTGCATTTGGGTTTCAACCATTGTTTCATACTTGTGCTATTAAAGGAGTATATAGTTCTACCTTATTGTTTTTTTCCCTGGTGCTGTTCTGGTTGTTTTTGATTTTCTCTTAAAGCCAGAGACTATTTGTGTCTTAATGTTTCAGGAAACTCATTCCAGACCCATTTTTATGATCTCTTTCAACTTCTATTTTTTTTTTTTTTTCAGATTGGTGATTGTAGGGCTAGGTCTACAGAAGCTTTGAAATTTGCTAACTTTGGTAGTTTAGGTGCCTACAGAAGTGTTAGACACCTTGAGAACCCTTGTGCATCTGCCACCAAGGATCTAGGACTGGGGACAATGCTGAAGGGAGTAAAGACATAATGATATCAGACTTCTCAGTACCTTAGTGTGGATTTCTAAAATTATTTTTGCATGTGTCTGCTTATAATGCACGCTGAGAAGGAATTTTGCTGAGGTATGTGTGATACCTCCCAAGTTTCTGGGAAGGGGAAGTGGTTACAGCTAATATGGTATCCAGCAAAGTGCCTGAGCAGTTCAAGTGATGGCTTCGATTGTGCGTGGCCTTGCAGCATATAGCTGCAGGCAGGTGTCCCATCCCTTCTTATCTGCTGTGGCTTTGTATCTTCTTGTAGTGGAAAGTGCCGGTGTCCATAGCACTGGGGACTGGTCTTCTCATGCTTGAAAGGCTCTGAATTACTCTGAGACCTTGATCAGTTGACTGAAAGTACATTCCTATTACTTAAATCAAGAACAGAATTGAGTGAAATTAATTGGCACCATTCCTGCTCTTCCATTAGGCAGTGTTAAAATATGCAAAGCAAAAGAACTCCCTCACTGTCTTAATTCAGTTTAAGGACCTGAGCTTAAAAGTAGCATCCATATCTCTCTCCTGGCATGAAGTGGGCTTAGCTTTATTTGAGAAATGATGCCTTTGATCTGGTTCTTGGGTATAGTGTGTTCCTGCAGAGCTTACAAAGAGCCAAAGCACTCCCGTGCTATCATCAGCACTGAAACTAGTGACTGTCTTTCATTTAAATGGGCAAGTAACCACTCCACCTCCTGGGTGGAGGAGTGGCTTGTGTCTCAATAGTTATCAGACCTGTCAAATATGTCACATGCAGTTGGTGTGAAACCAACTTGTTTGATTTCTCCTCCTGCCACAGCCTCGCCCTGCTCGCGTGACCACATGTGAAGCCCAGATCCGTGATCTGGGGGCTGCTGACTGCAGGGCTGTGTGGTAATTCCCTCCGAGCAGGATCTCTTGTTTGAGGCACGATCCCCTGACATGAGAGGCCATCTGCCTGCCACTTGAACTGAGTTCACCAGACCGCCATGTAACCCACTGTGTAACAGCTCATGCACTGGGATTCAAAAAACTTCAGAAATCTGATTTATGGATGGAAAGCTTGCATACAGTTTGCCATATCCAGGATATAGTTTTAGGCCCCCCAAATCAGCTTTTCTTTCTCATGAAGTCTATAAATGATCTGAGCTTCACAAGCCCCTGTTGTTATTTTTGCTATTAATTTAGCCTTTGGCAAAGGACCAAATTGCTAGAGCTTTGGCTTTTTATTTCTGAAATGAAATAAGTGGGTTTGGAAAGGAGTAATAATGAGCGGTGGAAGGCAGTAGATTTACAGCTCCTCTGAAATTTCAGAGTGGTACAGAAGGAAGGGGAAGGTACAAAGCCAAATGATAAAAGGACAATATTCTAAACAGACCTGCTTAGTATCGCTTTCCAGAAATCTGTATTGCTTTCCTCAGCTGCTACACATAAATAACTGTGATAGTGGCGTTTGTAATGCTGCTGTCATACCTCTGCAAGAAGGATCTCTTTGTTTAGCTTCTTTCAGAGAATGCTGCATTTTCTTACCCCTGCATTTCCTTTTAATTTTTATCAGAAGTAAAAATAATCTGAAAGAGGTTTTAAAGTACCTGCTTTAATCGATGTTGCTGACTGACTTGCATCAGAATGATTTGCTGAGGAAGTGAGGCTTTTTCCATCACTGGAAGTCAATCAATTGGATATCTTCCTAAAAGATGGTCCTTTAGTTCAACTCTAGGTTAATGGACTTGGTACGTAAATCGTTGGGTGAAGTTCTTTGGCCTTATGTGATGTAAGGAATCGGATTGTACCATCATACTGGTTTCTTCTAGCCCTCAAATCAGTGAAGTAATAATTGGGGAGGTTGCCAAACCAAACTCAGGGTGAAGACTCATAACGAAGGCTGTGTACTGAGAAATTGGTTATGTTTAAGTATATAGTGTTACAGTGATTCTTACTGCTAAAGAAAAATAAATACATTTCCTTTTTTTTTCAGTGTTTATAAATGTGTGAAGTGTGTTTACCTCACAAACCTCTGAAGTAGGTTTTGTATATTGCATGTGGTTAAGTATTTCCAAAGGGCTGTGAATGTATTACAAAAGCAGTGGTTGTGTATTTGTCGCTCAAAACAGTCCTAGTGAATGGGTTACTTCATTTCCAGCTCTTCCTAAATTGGCGGAGAGAGTTTCTATCCTTTTGATGCTGGGAGAAAGGAAAATGCCATATTGTTAAACTCAAATTTACTATAAAGGTTGTTTCAGTGAGCTTGATCACTTCCTGCTCCGTGTCTTGGGGCTTCCCATATCTGTCTCCGTCACCCCAAATTTACTTGACCTTATGTGCATGCGTACCAAGAACTGGTGATATATATGCAAACATGTGGGAATCGGTTGGAGAGAGCATTCTCAAAGCTTATTGCAAATCTTTGGGTATTTCAGGCTGCAGATGGATGCAAGGGCAACATATGTATCAAACGTGCTATGCCTTAATGTACTGCCATGAAGTTTAATTCAGTTTAATTATTCCTTGAAGAGTCAGTTTGCCTTGCACGTTGAAAATACTGCCAAAGTTGTTCATCTGAATGTGAGCAAACATAAGGGACTTGATAAGGCTTTTAATAGAACAGAAGGGGAAAATAATCTATGGACCGGTTACCAAATAGAGACAGACATTAAATGCAAACATCTGCTAGTGCAAACAAAAGCCAGGAAATTCAGCTGGGAGGGGGAGAGACTGTGAATCTGGATTCATTCCGAAATTACATCGGAGTAGCTGAGGGGAGAATCTTGCCTGAAATTCCCACAGCGTTTGTAATTTAGCTACAGTTCCTAGACTTGGACATTTGGGAGTTGATGGCAGGATGTTTTCACTGACATGCTTTTGGCTGAGGATTTCCCTTCCCAGTGTTCTGCTGCAACTCAAGTGTGTTAACTCTGTAGGCTCTTTGGAAGACTCTTTTCTCAAGCTGTGATCTGATTTGGTGGGGAAAGGGAGGATGGAAGTAAGCATTTATTTGCAGCAGAACTGAGTCTGCATATATCCAACTTCCTGACCAGCTTGAGTGGAGAGTCACTTAGCCTTGCTAGCATAGAAGACAAAAGGAGAAGCAGAGCTGCGATGAGCTCTGCGTAGATCTGCTACTACAGGTATCCTCCAAACTCCTGTAGAGATATTAAGTCAGTTCTGGTGCCTGGCTGCACTTCAGCTTCTGCTTCACCCACCTACCTGTGGCTGGGTGAGCGTGAATGCGTCCTGAAGAGCTCTGGGGATGGCTGCACAGGATGGCAGGAGGATTCTCATCCTCTGGTGGCCAGCCAAGGTGGCCAGCCTGATTCAGCTGGCAGCCAGTGATGCGGACTCACCAGCACAGGCTGCTCTGCAGCTGTGGGGCTCAGTGGAGAGCCTGCGAACCAGACCTCCAGAGCAAGCATGGTAAGCAGAGCACTCCAGGCCACATCCTTAGCTGGTTGGGAATTAAGGAAGTTAACAGATTAAACACTTAAAAATAACTTTCGTTTCTTTCACTGTAAGTCTTTTAAGTCCCCAACCATTTAGGAACAAAAGGGATAGTGACCCACGGCAGTCTGCTGTATATTAGCAACATCAAGAGCTGTTTGAGATGCATTGGCCCCATGGTCTTGCTGTGAATAAGCACAGATAACAAGGAAGTCAGAACAAGGATTTTTTGAAGCAAAAGAGCGTGAAATAGGATTAGCTGATTCACAGAGGATGCGGCACTCTGTGCGTGTTTACTGGGGAAAGCGAAATCAATAGGACCACTCTGCTGCCAAACTGAGCATAAAAGTCCCTTGAAGAAAATCAATCTTCTTTACAGGCTCATTAATGTAAAGATCAATTCACATTAAACTGTAATTAAACAGAGAGGGCTAATAGGAGAAGGGTAGGTGATCTACCGTGCCATAGGCAAAATATATCATGTAAAATTTGTAAACTAAATACATGGAGAATTGGGGACCGGGAGTGAAAGGGAATGTGCAAAGCTTCTCTGAAAGGACAGCGGTGAGTTCAGATGCCCACTGGAGCAGCACGATAGTCAAGGAGGGCTCTGCATTGTGTTCCATCTGGGTGTCAGGGTTGAGAGGGGTCAAAGACTGCAGCCAGTAATTTTGTGTCAGGAGCAACATTTCCATTTGAGCTGCATAGTTTTTAAGATTTTTCTTGTTCCTCTGGAGTGTAGGGAATTTCACTGTACTCCTGGTTAAAATAGTCAGATTGTTAACATGAATCTTGTATGTCTAGCTTTAGCTTTCATTGCATCTTGTCAGATCTTTGTACCAGATTAGTTGACTGGTACTGGAGATCACTAACATGGCAGAACTGAGATCATACAGTGGATCTCCTTCTGAAACTGTTGCCTTGTGCTTTCTTAAGAGAATGCTTTGGGAAGCAAGTGTTACTTCAGTGCTCTTTGCACTGCTTCTCTGCTGTTACCCAATGAGGTTTGCAAAGCCTCTTTGTAAAGACCTGTGCGGTCCATGAGACTTTTTGAGCTGCAGTTGTGCTTTATCCAAGACAAACGTGTCCTACTCTGTTAGCTTAAACTGCGATAGCAGTCACTGCACTCTGCTGATCAGAGCCAAAAATTATCTGGCCAGTGTGCCCTCATTTCCACCAGCTTTTGACCAGGATCTGAGGTGATGATGTGCAACTCTAGTTCTTTGATTTTTTTCAAATTAAGATGGTGAAGACTTGGTTGAGTATCAGGAGAACTGCTGCTTTGCTTTAATTCTTGACTGTGTGGTAGCTGCTCTGGAACCCATAGCAAAAAAACCCCATGAAGTTGCCACAGTGGTACTGTTTACAGAGTACAGGTCAAGTCTGAGCTGAGCTGGTCCGTACATGAAATGTGAGTTCACTTGCATGTTCCTGACTAGATCAGAGTATAAGCCTCTGTGTAGGTGATGTTGAAAGTTGGCAGGTTCAGTCTTAAAGAAATTGAGGCCTAAGTGAATGCACCAGTACGGCTGTAGCCTTAGAGGGCTGTTGTGACGTGGGATCCTGCTGTAATAATTGCTGCACAAACAAAACAACTGCCTTGAGCCCTGAGAGAATTACTGTGCGAGTCATCTTTGGAGTGGAAAAAAAAATAAAAATCTAATAATTAGAAATGAGGAGAATTCTCTGTTAATTCCATCTGGGTCACAGCAAGCAGTTTTAGACTCACAGGCACAAAATGCAGATGATTTGGATGCAGCCGTGTGAGGGATCGGTTGAAGTCATCGGGCTCTCCCTGCGTGCAGGGCTCAACTGGCAGCTCAGCAAACCAACTGCCTGCCCTCATGCATGGAACTTGCACAAAGAGGGCTTTCCCTGGTGAGCAAGGCAACGTGGTGCGTGCAGATGTAGATCCATCAGCATGTGCAGATTTACCATCTGTCATGCTTGCTTCAGTTCTCACTTGTGTCTACAGGGACCAGTTCTCCTGTGTTTATTTAGGCAATTCTTCTCATAGGTTGGAGGGAGACTTCTTCCTGAGGATTTTGTCTGCGCTATGGGTTGTGCTACTCAGCTTCTATTTTTGAATATGAATATATTGATGTGGAAAGGTGACTAGAAAGAATGCTGACAGCCAGGATGTTCGGTATGCAAGCAACATACAGGCATAAGACACTCTTACGCTCACCTCTCGTGTTTGCTTTGTTCAGAGTTCATGGCAAGGCTCTGGTGTGTAAAGTCTGCTTGTTTTTGAGGCCAAAGACTGCAAGAGCCTTTCCCAGTGGAGGAAATTCTCATTAATCGTGTGCTCCCATGCAGCAGGAGAGACGCTGTTTTGACTTCTCGTTTGGGCTGTTGGAACTGTTCTAAATCACTTGCATGTCCTCCTCGAGCTTTCAGATATAATGCGAGTGTGTTAGAATCAGTGAAGGATCCAAGGTTATTCCAGGGAAATAGGTAATCATTTCTTCTAGAAAAGGTGTAGAAATGAAGCACACGGTCCTCAGACTCAACAAAAGAGTGTCAGAAAGCAATCTGGGTACATGCTGAGCAATGTAAAAAAGCAGCCAGAGGGAAAAGATAGTGAAAGTTGGTGGCAGCTCTTGGAATACCAGTTACCCCTTGAGGCTACTTTAGTATGTCTTTATTAGTGAGCGTAACTCTTTCTGTGCAGCCATGGCAACTTCTCCTGCAGAGAGGGAATTGCTGTGAGCTCAGCTAGGTCTGCCCTGATGTTTGTGTGCTGCTTAGCTGGCTGTGTGAGCTGAGTGCTCCTTCTGGAGGAAGGAGAAGATCCAAGTGGACTTTTGGAACAGAGCACAAGATCAGGAGTTGAAATACTGGACCAATATCGTGTGTGTGTGTGATGTTCCATGTATTCATGACAAGCAAAGTCCAAGTAAGTTTGAGTGGTCCTCCTTCCTCCTGGCCAAAGAGTGGGCACTGCCCTGGAGCTGGTGGAACTCACGAGCACAAGTCATCTTCTGGTGTTGTCTTTGGGCAGGTGTGTGTCATGCACAATGTCTAAGCTGCTTTCCAACTTCTGTCCTTCTGCAGATCAAGCTTAGATTAGTTGTTAAGGTTATTTGCGACCGTGATCTTTTGTTAAGGTCACTATGAAAAATAGCCTCATATTTGAACCTTAGAATAGCCCAAACTTGCTACTATTAATATCTGTGGTAGATAGGCTGTCTTATTTAACGGCATACGGCAAATAAAGCACATGCCTCCAGAGGCAATTCCTTTGTTAGTCTTCACAGGCTGAACAGATTTCAATCATAAATAACTTGCTGAGATAAGAGTTTTTTAGCATATTGAACTTTTCTGCCTGAAAAAACCGCTAGAAACTGCAGTGTAGTTTGCTCAGGGTGAGTAAAAGCAAAGTTGCAAGCGCAATAAAAGCAGATAGAGTTATTTATTCCTGTAGATTCCTTTATCCATTTCTTTTTTCTCCCAAAGTTTGAAACTGATGCAGCTTTTTGACAAAAATTGCACAATATCAGGAAAATATCCCTGAGTTACAGTTTCCGTGGTTTCTACCTTGCCCAGTTGGTTCTCTTTATCAGTCTGTAAGTGTCTGGTTGTTTGTCGTGGTTCTTAGATCAGTGATGCTTGTTCAGAGCACAGCCTTCTCCCTGGTGTACCACCCCCTTCCCAGTGGTGGCCACAAATAGATGCCTAGTGAGAAGTGAGAGTAGGGGTCAAGCTGTGATTTATTGTTATTATTTTATTAAAGTATGGTGCCATAAGTGCTTTCAAAATCCATTTGGTTTACCTTCAAGTGTCCTGGAAGGCTTGAGAACAGGCAGCGTCCTTTAGTTCCTTTGCGTATAACAAGGCTAAAACTATTTCAGCAAAGGTGTTAAAAATGAATGTGGTTCAAAGCTCAGTGAGTAAAGCATCAGTTTTGCCATTTACCTTCTGCTCCCTACGATGCTTAGCACTTCCATCATTGCTTCCACTGGCACTGTTAGGAAGAGTGCGTAATTCAGAGTGAAGAAATGCTAGAGTAAACAGCATTCACTGAAATGTGGACCTGCCACGTTTAGATTGGAAAAGTTAGCAAAGAATCTCTAGAAAGCTAATTTCTAGCTGAATAAAAGCTGATTACATGTTGGGTTTTATGATGTTTTAAACCAACATTAAATTCCCCAAATAATTGCAGACGTGAACAGTAGAGAGTGCGTTAAAAGTGATGATGTTAGTGTTGTGAAAACAGCCCTGCTGCTGGTAGGCAAGGAGGAGAAGCTGAATACTGGTTAAGGTAGATGGGGAAATGATCCGTCATACCTTCAGGTGAAATGGTTTCCTGAGAAGCCCTGTTCCCTTCCAAGTGTGCATAATTCTCGCTTGGTAATAGAAATTCCGTGCGAATATTGATTGGGAGTAAGTGGTTGGTGCGTTCATGTTCTCTGCCTGTCAAACCATTTAATGTTCAATTGCACATTGGGGAAAAAAGCAAAAGCAGATGGAAAAGGACACAGGAGCACAGATGATTGTTTTAGTGGTCAAAGATCTGAGAAGATAAAGAAGCTGGGGAGAGGAAATGAGATGAGTTGATGGCAACAGAAAGTGGCTCACTGTCTTTAGATGGAAAATATCTCCTTCTCCCATCCTGTCTATACTGCAGGTCATACTGCGTGAAGGTAATTGCTGAATGGGAAGGGGGGGGGGGGGGCTGATTGCAATCAACAACTAGGGAAAAGGGTCTGCATTTCCTCTAGGTTTTTAGGAGCCCTGGAAGTGGAACAGCCTTCAGCGGTCTTGCTGAAGTTCTTTGCCCACAGATTTCGTCCTTGGGACAGCCTTCTTCCTTTTCAGAATGTGAGAAACTGAAGAATTGAATGGTCCGATTAAAGAGGTTTGAAGAACTTACTAAGTGGTGACAAATGCTTTTGACTTTGACCAGTGATTTTACAACATCTGCTCTGGGGAAGCTTGAACAGATAGTGTTTTACGTCAGCCTGGGTTAGCACAATGGCAGTCCTGCTTCAGAGATCAAGTCTTCTGTTCCTGCATCTTCAGACCTTGTTCTGCAGTTTCCCGAAGCCCTCCTCGACATGCTTTATTAATAACAAGGTGCCTAGACTCTTTCAGAAGAGCTGTATTTGTTATGAACTTGACCATTGCTTTTCCACACAGGAGCTATTCCTTCTTGCAGGCTGAACGGTCTCGGCTGAATACAGCTCCCCAGTGCAGCCTGCCCAGAGGCTATCCGTGCTCTGGCGACCTTGCTGACAAGAGAGATAAACCCTTTCAACAGAGCACACGCATGTGTCATGTTGGAGCACACTAACCAGCCAGCCTATCTACGTCTCCCAAGTGCTAACAGGAGTTCACTTGTCCAATCAAAAATGCTTGCTTCTTTAACTGCTGCCTTCTATCAGGGCCTGCTGCGAGTTCCATTTGGCTTGGAGAGTTTTGTGGCCTGAGGAGTAGATAGATACTCAAGTCTATTGTCCTTTATTTACCTGCCTCAGTGTCAGTGTTATAGAACTGTGTTCCTATCAGAGGCAGGAAAAGCCTGTGGCATATTCTGGCGACGTTCAGGCACACATAGTGCGTGCTATCAAGAAGTCTGCTTGTAATTACAGTTTGGATTAATGTCCCAGCACCACGGGCAAAATCATTACATTTGGTTTGCGCTTAAATTGCTTCTCCACTTGTGTATTTTCCCCTCCTCGCTCCTGTGGAGAGACAAAAGCAAAACAAAGCCACCCACAAAACACATGCACTCACTAGGCTGTGGTGGATCTTCTTTACTTTGATCGTGTATTACACAAAGAGAAACTAAAATCAGCATTAGGATTTAAGGATAAAAGTGCCTACATGCCTTGTGATCCTGGACCCTATTGGCTTTCACATGAAAACACTAACCATGTTAATTAGAAGCACAAAACTTACTTGCAGTGATGATGAAAAGAGGATGCTATCTGCTTGGGAGTGGGACAGGGTAGCTGCCTTGGCCGTGGCTCTGGGTGAGTTATGTTGGCATCTGGACTTGTTGTGATTCTCCCCCTCCTTGTCACAAATCCCCTTCATCTTTGAGGGCAGTGATGAGGATGTGGGGGGAGGCAGCAGCCCTCCTACTGGGTGCCCAACAAGTGTGGGCTGGTGGAGAGCAGGACCTCAGCAGAGCAGCAGATTGCTGAGGTGGAAGTGGGGCTTTCTCATGCATTTAATTTCTGATAGAAAATTGAATTTGGCTGGTAGATAGCAGCAGCAAGAAAAAGGTCCTTGAAGTAAAAATGCGTGAGGAAAAGCCACTGTTAGAGCAAGAGATGAGCAGACCAAAGACATAAGATGTATAGCATAAAAACACTGACCTGACTGTCATCTTCTAGTAACTGCAACTGAATGACCTCTTTCAAATACTGACTGAGCCCCTTCAAAGGGGCTGTGCTGTGCCCATGACCCCATCCAGGCAGGCAGTGCAGAGCCATGTGTTTTCCTGCAGTCTGTTTTGAAGACTGCCTTATATGACTCTTCCTTTTATTCCCATAGGACAATTCTGTTCCTTCTTAGCAGAGTTCTGCACTCAGCAGAGCCTCTCCTCTCCTTTGCAGCCTTTCTCAGTGCTTGCTCCAGCCAGAGGTCAGGGGATATGAGAAGACGGAGAGTGGTGAGCGGTAGAATGCAGCGAGGGCTGGAGGAGATGGGGTTTAAAGACTAGCCCAGCTGTGAGTTTTCACTAATTGCTTGTTTCCAAACCAGCCTTGATAATGCCCAGTGGTTCAGAGATGTTTGCCCTCTGTTGTGCCAGAGAACAGACCAAGCTGCAGGGTATGCTGAGCAGTCCCTGCTGAGGGTCCCATGTGCCCAACCCTAGAGGGTGCATCATCTTTAGATGGATGCACGCAGCCACTCTGAAGATGGATACCAAAATGTTTTGAGAGGAAGCTATGCTCAGGGAGGAAAGGTTGTGCTGTGGTATTGAGTTCATAAAAGGTCAGGAGAGCTCCTTACAGAGGGGTTGTGACAGACGATGAAAGATGCTTTACTCGGCGTTTTAAGGGATCTGTTCTCTCTGTGAATACAACATTTAAAAAGCTTCTCTGGAGTATTATCTTCATGCTGCATCAAATATAACCAGGAGAGAGTGGAAAGACTCCAGTGCTTTTGGAACCACCCTGTTTGCTGATGGGGGGGACTGTGCCCATAACAGGGACTGTCTTGTCTTCAGAAATCTTAATTTGCTTTGATGTCATAAGCGGTTGTGTAATCTGATGAGTAGATAAGGCAGCCTCTGTTTTAAAGATGACTGACTTCTAGTCCTGCCTGTCCTACACATTTTACTCTGCTAATGGATTGAATGCTGAAAGCTTAGGAAGTTGCGTATTGCAAAAAATATCCAAAATCATATGGTGGCAAGTCAAAAAAAAAAAAAAAAGTCTAGTGAGAGTCAATGCAGATCAAGGAGGTAGAAAGTTTCTTTAAAATTGCATCGCTTACCTCAGTGGGTCTGACACGCAGCATACAGTTCTCTAACAAGTCAGACAGTTTACATAAACATTGCCAGCTCAAAAATATCCTGAGAGAATGCATTGGTCTGAACGTGGCTTTTTGGTTCCATTAGAAGAAAGGCTTTGCTTCATGCAGACAGTGCTGAACCCAGCAGGAGCCCTTAATGAATGTTCCAGGTCCAGCTTTCAGTGAATGCGCTTGGCCTCTGCCCAGTCCTTACCCATGTGGCTGCCTCATGAGCCATGAGAATGTACCTGGGGGGAGGAAACCTGCTTGCATTTGGGTACCCTGGGCCTGAGGATGCTCTGAGGCTGTACTTGGCCTGCACCAGTCAGTGGTTGAAGTCCGTCAGGATGAGAGGCAGATGAGCTTGGTGCTGTGGGCAGCCACAAAGTAGCCTTTAATGGAGTGAAAAGTTAGCCCTTGGAGTCGCGCTGGTCTCACGTGAATCCTCTTGTTGACTGCAGTGAAACTATTAGCGTGAGTAACGGTTTGCTTGTGGGAATAAAGAGTTCATAACCCAGGCCTTTGTAATGTTACTGGATTGCAGGCGGCTGCTGCTCCTGGGTACAAGGGGCTGAATGAGCAAATCCCATCTCGCAGCCTGCTGTCTGACTGACACCCCTGACCTGTGGGAGAGATGCAGGCTTACCATTTCATCAAAGGATGCAAGTGAATGCATTGGGTTTGAACTCTGTGCGTGTCTGGGCCTTCGTATAGCTGTGAGTGCTTTTCTCAGTGCTTGTCCATCCTAAAGCACCGACACAGGCTGAGAGCTTTGCTCTGTTTTCCAAAGGCCTCGTTCTGAAGGAGAAGTAGGGAGAAGGAAGATCCTGACATCCAGACAGAGCACGTGAGCCTTTAAGGGAAGGTCAGGATACCTGTAAAAGTTGTGCCGTTTTTTCCCATCTCTTCTTGTGGCTGCTTGGCCTGCTGCTGCTCTGCTCTTGTGCAGGCAGCCAGCACCTGAACAAACAGAGCTGGATCTGCGGCAGCCTGGGTCCCTGCCAGGATTCCTCAGGGAAGGAGTGATTCAGAGCATCTGAGAAAAGTGGGGGCTGCTGCAGGCATCCTTGCTTCCTGCCCGAAGAATAACCCATGCAGCGCTACTTTGAAAAGAAAGTGGGGCTCCTCCCTTAAGCAAATACAGCATACGTTAGGCTGGATGGAAACGTGCATTCTTGTGATGGTACCAAATCTTGAGCCTCGCGGATGATGCTGGCGAGGCCGAGATGATGGTGCAATGTCAGACAGCCTTCCAGAGCAGCAGGGAAGCCTGAGGGCTGATGCACTGTGGGCAGTTCAGACTTGCAGGGGAAGGTCTCATGCACAGATCTCCAGCTTGTCACCTGCGTGTTCCCTCTGTTCTCTGTTGCGTGGAGAGTCTCGCTGTCGCAAGGTAGATTTTTCACAAGCTCTGGTACAGCAGAGGAATTTCTATGGAATAAAAGACTTCCAGAAAGCACAGTGTTTTTTAGGAGTAAAATGTTAAGGTAATTCAAGAAGTTTTGCATTGATAAACTATAAAAATTTTGAGTCAAAACTGATGTCCAGGTCACAGCAACATTTCTCTCTTTTCCTTGCATCCATAATAAAGAGTCGCTTAGGCAGATATTCAGTACAGACTGTAATGATGGTACAGGAATAAGCAAACATCTCTGTTGCTATTGTCATAAACACAGACATGTCTTCCAGGCTATCAAATCCACCACATCCTCCTTTTGTCATAGATGTTGCTCAGGTGCTGCCTTCCACTACGAAGCTCTGCCTTTCAGGTTTTGTGCGTGTAGTGAATCAGATGGCAGATCATTTAAGATGCTAAGAAACCCATACCTTAAATCTTAATCGTTTCCACGAGTATCAGTGTGAGCAGGAGGGCAGGTAACTCCAGGCCTGGGTTCGTCACGGTGTGTGTGACACATCTTGTCTTACAGTGGCTTTGATCTCCCTTCTGGCCCTGCCCTGGCTGACACTGAGCCTGGCATGTCCTGCAGTAGCACACCCGTATCCTTCTGGCTCTGCCACTGGTTTGTTCCTTAGAACTTCCCCCGTATGGAAGTATTAACCAAAACCCTGGGCTTCTCAACCTCATGTTTTCAGTCTTGTGATCTCTCTCGTATGCTGACTTTGAAAATGTGCTCACATATTAATAGAGCCCTACCCGAGGTGCGGAGCCTCTTTTGAAGCTTGGTTTTATTTTTGATGCCTATAACAGGTGTCGGTTTTAATAGGTTTGCTGTATTAAGGCTTTCTTTTTTTCGGCGAGCCCCGCCAGCTCTGTAAGCTGACACTGCATGAAGGCCAGCATGTGCCTTCTCCCTGCCTCCAGCCTCGCTTCACACCGCACATTTGTGCTGCAGCCTTAAGTCGAGCTTTGGCTAAAGCAGGAGCTTTTGTGTATTTCAGTCAGAGCAGAGCCGCTCGCACTTTCCCATCTGAGGGGCTGCTTGCTTTGGTTTTCTGCTTGCTTTGGTTTTCTGCTGTCAGCTTTCTAATGGGCAGCTGCTGAGTGGAAGTAAGCGTGGCTCTGACGACAAAGGAACGTGTTTGCACTGCTCTCTGCATCGATTTTGCAGGAGTAGTTTGAAGCCGCAGTCTAAATTAAACTGATCAGTGTACTCCAAAGGACGGGCTTGCTGCAAGGAGGAAGGTAAATTCTTCTCCTATTAGGTCGAGTGGAAAATGTTTCACAGCCTGTTTATCAAATAAATATTCGCAAAGACGCTCCGAACTCGGAAGCCCAGTGGGATTAAAGTGTAACTTTACCTCTAAAATACAAGCTGGGATTCCTGGAAACGCTGTGAGCTTTTGGCTTCGTGCCACCTGTTGTTTTCCTGCCGCCCCCTTCGGCTCCCTCCCGACTTAGAGCAAACCCAAACACGCTTTACTTCTCTGGACCATTCTGCTTGTTTCTGTGCCTCGGAGCAGGCTGGAGAAGCGCAGAGCAGTTGTTTGCTTCCTGACGTGCTCCACGTGGGCTCAGTTCAGCAAAGGGCTGTCTGGGGTCGATCTAAATCTCCTGTAATCCCGAGGGCTCTACTGGAGAGCTGCGTGGGGCTGCGGCATCTCAGGGTGCTGGCAGGGTAAGTGGTGCTGTCTGGGGGGTTGGTGCCCCCCGTGCTCACCTCTCTGTTTGCAGCTGGAACTAGTGCTGCATGCAGTGCTAAAGCCATCCAGCACTGACGTCAAGTTACCTTCGTACAGCACCGACATCCGCTTCAGCTGCAAATGGGATGTCTCCAGGAGCAAGGGTGGATGCAGAGGTGGGGGAATACAACTGTTATTGGAGCTGCCCTCATCTGTGAGCAAACCCGGATGGGCTCCTTTGGTCCCTAGCATTTATTTTTCATTTGAGCTACTTTTACTCCAGATCCTTTCTCAGTCAGGGCAGCTTGCAGATCTTAGTCTGCCAGTGCGTTCCCCTACAGATGGATAGCCCAGTGGTAGAGAGGGGTTAAACAGCTTGTCCAAGGCAGATGAGTCAGTGCCAGAGCTTCGAATAGAAACTAAGAGCCTTGGCTCCCACTCCTGGCTTTCATTGCTCCATCTCACTTTGAAGCCATGTCATCTTACAGTCTGAAGCTAATGCTGGCCGAAGAGAAGCAGGGAAATTTGTTTCTAGGCTGTGATACCTAAGGAGAGGGGGACGGGGAGAGGAAAAGACACCTGGAGGCAAATTGGTTGTGGAAGCAGCAGTAATTTGTGCTTTAAAGCCCGGTTTGGCAATTGGTACTAAAATGTGACCTGCCACCTTTGATGCTGTGGAAGTGTAAACTAAGGAGCTAGCTGGTACAGATCTAGCCCTTTTCCAGTCAGTGCTAAAGGAAAGAGGCTATCATAGCTTTATTACTTGTCTTTTTTCTATGAAGTACCCTCATGGTGGGATTGGGAACAAGGGAAGACAAACTGAAAGGAACCAAGTAGCAACAGGAAGGGTTAAATCACATTTTAGCTCTTCCTGAAAGAACAAAAAAATGTAATCAAGCTAGTGAAAGGTTTGGCCGATGTTGCATTCGTATCATATGCTGTGTATAGCAAAAGTCAGTGGGGCTGGTTTTGTTTGAAGAGAGCGCAGTGCTTTGCAGCAAACTGTCTGACGTTCCCCAGCTGGGGCTGGCCGGGATGCTGCTTGGAGCTGAGCGTTCCGTTTGGAGCCAGCCCATGTTTGAAGGAGATGGAGAGGGGCAGAGAATGAAGGCTGGTTTATTCCTGCGTGAAATGATGCATCCGTCTCATCTGCCAGCTGTAGCACGAGAAAAGCAAGATGCAGATGGACGGAAGGCACCTGGAAACTGCAAACATGGCTCGATTAATACAGTTCTTTTCTGCCCTTTTCTTCCTTTCTGAAACTCTGTCCTTTGGGAAGGGCTGGGAGCTCTGGCAGGCAGACTGGATATACGTTGAGTAACTGAAGCACAGAAATACTAATACTCCAAAAAAATAACATTGGCTTCTGAAGAGCATTTCATGTCCAAACTCACTCGGTGCTCTCGCTCCCTTACAGACTTAGCTGCCCTGTGTGGGAATTGTCAGGTAATTTATAGATTCTTCATGTTCATTTGTACAAGCCTTCATTTCCTGTTAATTTACAGCCAGATTCAACTCGGCCATCGCAGCCCAGATGAGATCAGAGTTGAACTCGCAGCCGCTGCTTCAGCAGAACTCCAGAGAACATGTTTGGGGATTGCTTTCACTTAGGTCTGCGCCGAGGTACTTCCCTGAACCAGGTCACACGTGCTCATTTGTTGCGCTCTCTTGTTTTGGGTAGGAAAAAAGATTTGAAATTTTTGAACGTTGCCGTTTTGCAACATAAACTGGTCCTGATGGAAATCTCCCTTACCCACGCGTTCGGTTTATGGAGGTCACAAAAATGTGGATCTAGTGAGTTTTCCTGTATTTTAATCACGCTACTAACAAATTCACTGGAGCTCTGCTCTGCTACGTGCTGTGGATGTGAAAATTCAGTCCTCCTTCCTTGCTGTTAAGGAATATGGTCATTTGGATAGCAGCCACATCACTGCCTTTTCTGCCTGTTCACAGCCAGTGTGCCTGTAACCCATGTGCTAACCAGTTTGGGGGCATAAGTTACGGCTTCTCTTTGATTTTCCTAGGGCCTTTTTGCACCATATTAGCAGCGCACTGCTGTAGCGGTGTAAAATTTGTTCTTAATGACTTGTGAGCCTGCACTGCGTTCACTAAGGGGCATTTCAACCTTTTAATCCAAGCAGTGTCTCTGTGAGTTTCTGGGGAGCAGGACCCTTGCCACGTGCTGTGGGTATTTCCTTCTGGGAGAAGAGGCTCTTTGCAGGGGGCTCGTCACAGCACCTGGGACAGCCTGAGCGGGGCCGAGGCAGGAGGAGAGCAGCTCCCCAGTGCCTCGAAGGCTCTGCCAGGTTCATGGGGCATGAAGCTGCTGAAGTGAGCTGATGCTTTGCCAGGAGAGCTGGGGCATCCCGGTTTGTGTTTGGGAATGCATTCACTGGTGGCTGTCTCTGCTGGCTGTGCAGCAGGTAGGCAGCCTGATCAAGCCATGGTACTTGTCAGAACCCACTCTGCTATCTCTTATTATTCAGCAAGTTCTCAAGTGTCTGGTGAGCGCCTCTATTTGGAGTGCCTCGCTCTCAGCCTTGCCAGGAATATCAATGACTGGTCTAAATTCACATCAGACACGTGCTCTGCTTCTTGTGACTAATGCGCCATGTATTTTCTTTTAATTGGTTACTGTTCTCTGCACTGATATAGGCCAGAAAGGAATCAGAGGAAAGGATGGGGGATTTTTGCTAGGTCTTATTGAGTCTGGATGAGGTCTGGAGGTAGTGAACTGTTTGATGGCTGTGGAAATCCTAAGTGCAGCTTGCAGTACTTTCTCTAAAGAAAAGCATTAGATGGAGTCCTTCGATCAGTGCTGCTGATGAAACAGCGAATGTAGGTGGTTGTTACAGGTTCTGCTCCCAAAGTGAGTGCCTGGGCAGAGCACGTGGTGCTGCAGTCACCCTGATCATGCACTGGGTCAAAGGTAGCGAAAGATGAGGAAACGTTTGCAATAACGAGCCCTCGTTCAGTGTTTCTGTGTTATTACAAATCACTGTAATGTAGTCTAGAGCTGAGGGTTTTCAGAACGGCCCTTAGGAATTAGGGAAGCAGTATTTTGTAACTTTTTCTGAGATGCTATGTATTTATGTGTTTCCTCTGCAGACAGCTCTGAAAAACCCATCATCTGTGTAAAGCACTGGCAGTGACAGAAAAAGTGCCCAGAAACCTCCACATGTCCTGCTCCTTCTAGTCATAGGAACAACATGGGGGTCAGGGAAGTTATCTCTGGCATGGATTTCTGTGATGTGTGTTAGAGATGCGCTTCAGATCGCTGTGTGTGAGCTCAGTGGCCAACCTACTGGCTTGCTGCAGCTTCAGATATTCTTCTTGTTTATCCGAGAGAACTCAATTGTCTCCATTTCTCCTTCTGACCGTTCCAGGCATCACAACAGGATCCGCAGCATTGAAGCAAGTCAACTGAAGCCCTACGTTGCCCTGGAAACGTTGGACCTGAGTTTCAATGACATCACGGAAATCCGAAACGGCTGCTTTCCACAGGGACTTCACATAAAGGAGCTGTGAGTTTCTCTTGTTGGGAACGGCTTTTGTTGAGTTACCACAGCAGAGGAAAGGGCCTCAAACTTCTTTTAAAAGAAGGGAAAGGCACAACACAAAAAGCGCGGGGTTATTTGTAAGTTTTTTAAGGGCAAAGGAGAATCAGATTGTCCCCACTGTGAGGTTATTCATTGAGCTTTTTGGTTTTGTCTTCTAACATACCTGTAAAGAATGCAAAATATTACTTGTGTTGTATAGGAACCTTGCAGCAGAGGAAAGTTAGAGTGTATCCTTCAGGTGTGGGTGTCTTTTTGCTGAAGACCTAGAAGCTGGAGCCGCTGTCTGCAAAGCAGCATTTCTTCCCTAGTGTCCTCACTGCTTCCCAGATTGGCCCATTTGCATCTGGAAGAGGGAAGGGAAGAAGGATTATTTTGTCATTACAGTTAAAGTGGCTATTGAATGTTAAGAACAGAAATCTCTTCTTGGTAATTTGATGAAAGCAGGGGGTGAAGCAGAGTAATGCCCTCCCTGTAGAGGTTTTTCCCTATTCAAGGAAACAAAAAACTGTTCTAGATACCTTTGAAAAGGTGCACACAGATGATCTGTTTGCATTAAAGTTTGCACAAAAGTTTCTGCCCCTGGTTGTAAGAAGATAGGAGAGGGTACGTGTTGTACCCGATGTTTGTCCTTTGACCTGTAGGAACAGCCTCTGTGGCTAAGAGCAGAGTCCAAGAAAGAAGGAGCCCTGGGACAGATGCTGAGGGAAGAATCTTAAGAGATGGGGAATGGATGGAGTCATCTTGCATTGCAGTGCTCTCTGGTTTCTGGCTTCCACTCCAAACTTTGTGCAGAAGGAGGGTATGGAGGAGGTCTCGGAGATAGCACGGCACATCTCCACCTTTGTTGTGTGGCTCTGGGAAAGGCGCTGTGCTTTTTGTGCAGCCAGAAATCCAACTGAATCGAAACCACCTCTGTGATTCCACCAGCCTGTCTGGAGACCAACTGAATGCTGATAAAAAGGAGATTTCTGACAGAACTGTTCATTTTTCTGCTGTGATTTATTGCAGCTACCTGGGGAGCAACAGAATCAGCACCCTGGAGCCTGGTGCTTTTGATAGTCTGTCACGGTCCCTGCTAACACTTCGTCTGAGTAAAAACAGGATCACTCAGCTTCCTGTCAAGGCATTCAGGCTGCCCAGGCTGACACAACTGTGAGTAGAAATGTGTGCTTTAATTAAGCTCGGCCCTTCTTTATGGAGACAAAATGTCCCTGGGGATACGTGCACCAAACGTCACCCTTCTTCACCCACTGTCTGTGAAACTTAGAACGTTCTGCGCAGCAGTCCTCTGCCAGCACCTAGTAAAACACATTGGGAGAGGGTCCTTTTTTTCCTCTATCTCCCAACTTTTCAGGCCATTCTTTTGGTGAAGTGGGAGGGGATGGATGCTGCAGCAAACAGCAGCATCTTGTGCGTTGATAGCATAAAACAAGTCCGTTCTCTTGAAAGCTGCTGGTGTCTGGCGCAAGTGAGGTTTGGAAGATGTGTCTGTTGTGAGTGACAGAGCTCAGCCACCGTGTTAGGTTTTCAAGACCACACAGGTATCTTTATGTGGCAATAAAAAAGCAATGACGGAAGGTCGTTAAACTGTGCGGTGGTATTTGGGCAGAGAAAGTAACACTCTAGATGAGTTAACACACACATCATTATTGTCCTGCCTGCAGTCTGCGTGGCAGGAGCTGCGTGGAGACGCACGGACATCTGCAGCTATAAATATGCTTTATGGCAAATAGCAGCTCTAATGGGTGAGCTTTTCCCGTTTGCTTTTTCTGCTGGAGGAACGGTCCCAGCCTGAGGCCTCGTGCAGTTTTTCCATCACATTTGATAGGCGAAAGTTCAGCCTCTGTCTATTAACAGAAACTCCACAAAGGCTGTTGGAACTCGCACCTCTACACGGCAACCTTTTGACGGAGAGCCAGATCCTTAAGCTGTGCCTAATGATGGATGTGCGTTTGTGCTTGCGTATGTGTAGGATTCATAGTCAGCTTGGGATTGAGTAGCACAGCAGCATCTTAAGAGTCTGTTGCCTCTCAGCTGGAAGTTGCTGTCCGTTAGCTGAGAGCTTGCAACGCACTGTGTTTGCGCTGTGTGCAAAAGTGTAATAAACTGAGGGTCAACTCCGTCTGTGTTTTCACTGAAATTCAGAGTGATTGGTTTTCTTAGACTCTTAAGACAGTCTCACAGCTGGTTGTTTACCCTATAGATAAACAGGAATGAATAGCAATTTATACAGACTTGATGTGTTGTAGAATCTGTTGTGTACAGTTCTTTTTCTGGCAAAGCATAGTTCAGTAATAGTCTAGGAAGTATATTCAGGCAGCAGTCCTTGTGACTGAAAACTTCCTAGTTGCTTACATGACTTTAGTTACTTTCAACTTCAGCGCAACTTCAGCATTGTTTTTTTTTAATGCAGCTAAATAAGCTTGAAGTTCACATCTTCCTCATTTTTTCCAAAACAATTTCTGGTGTTGTAGGCTTCATCATGGGCTGGTGAAGAACGCTGTGATGGTGTTCACATCATTATTTGGGGGGGGGAGGGGGGGGTGTCTTGGGAGGTCTTTCCAAGACTTAGAGTTTCTCCCTTACCCAGTGGAGAAAAAGAAATTTAATAAAGCAAGCTGAAGATTTTTGTATAGACAGAATACTGAGACTGCCTTATTACTGGAAACAAGTTGCTTCAGTCTTTATTAGTTTCTTATAAAAGGAAAAAAACAAGATCTTTTTTTTTTTTTTTTCAAGGGAACTGAGAGCTTTCTTTTCAAACTTTGCCATAAAACTTCCACTTGGGCTTCATACAGCACCCATTTGTTTCAGAGCACATTTTTACAGGGCCGTTAAAAAGTCCTGCAAAACCCTGCGTTGTAATGAAAAAAAAAAAATGCTGATGTCTCATTGTGTTTGTTCAAATGGTGTGAAAATTGGTGAAAAGGATAAATGGCTTAAAAGATACTCAGGGAAAAGAGGGTTGAAGAGGAATTGCAGCACTGTCTCTGTTATTTCTCTGTAGTGAAAGTCTGTCCCAGGGTGAGTTTATTTAACAGATGACGCCCAGCTGACTTCCCAGGCTAGCTCTGGGATTGAAAGTTTCCGGTGCGCTTTGCTCTCTCCTGGGAACTGTTGATGGAGGAGTTGTTGGCATTGCTGTCCCCATTGTGTGCTGCACAGATGATTTTGTGAGAAAGGACTGGGATTTAATATACTTGTATGGCTTTGGCAATTTTAGGGAGCTGAACCGGAATCGCATCCGCCTGATTGAAGGCTTGACGTTCCAGGGACTGGACAGCTTGGAAGTCCTGAAACTCCAGCGCAACAACATCAGCAAATTGACCGACGGAGCTTTCTGGGGGCTGGCCAAGATGCAAGTTCTGTAAGTTGGAAAGCTGTGTTCTTTCCTCTCAGACAGCCTAGATTTCACCTGTAAATGTGCTCTTCTATTTAGCCTGTGGGTACTGGTGCCAGTCCTCATGCTTCTTTCTGTGTCCCATGTGCAGCAGCCTTTGTTAAGTTGACCCACTGTCAACTCATTGCTCTGCCAGGTGTTCAATAAAAAATCCTGTCTTTCAAGCTGTGGCAGTATTCATTTGTAAGTTTACCAGTTTGAACATTCGGTAACTTCTCAATTGAGCTTTAAATAAAAGTTCATCTGGCTCCTGTACGTTTCTTTCAACTGATACATGGAAACTATGTGTTGCAGACCTGATTATTCTGCCTCTGGGGAAACCTAGAAACTAAGCTGGTTTAATCTCAGTGATGCGTTCTTTCCATAGGAGAGAGCAAATACAACAGTCATTGCAGAGAAATGCTCGAAACTTGCAACAGGATTGGTTTTCAGCTGTGTTTGCAAAGTCACAAGTGATCAAGGCAGTATGTTTCTGGAAGCTGCTGTCACGCAACTGAGACTCTGCAAATACAAACTTGAATGGGATGCTTTAAGCCCAATTTACATGCAGTGGAGCGTACCTCTGCAGTCACACCTCGTTCTGGGCTTTAAGCCCTCAGAACATACCGGCTTGGCAGCTTGCGATTGCGTGCTGGTGGCAGAGAGTGTTCTGCCTTTGTACTGGGAGGCTCTGTGGGGCTGCATATGGTAGAGGGCTTTGGGCTAAGTGAAGACCTTACATCTTTCCCTTGTGTTGCCCTTGAATTTCTATCCCTCACTTGCACAGGAAATGCCTACGCTTGGGTGTATCCACATAGATATGTAGAAATGTGTGCAGGAATAGCTAAAATACCAACCCTTGTTGGAGATTCTTCATTTTCTGAAATTCTTCAGCACTTGATCAGCGCTGCACATCTGTCAATTCCTTCCAATTTTTCACCACAGGCACCTGGATTATAACAGCCTGACAGAAGTAAACAGCGGCTCGCTCTATGGCCTTTCATCTCTCCACCAGCTTCACCTCGGTAACAACTCCATATCCCGCATCAACCCTGACGGCTGGAGCTTCTGTCAGAAGCTGCATGAGCTGTAAGTTGTTTCCCATTGTGGCTGTCCAGTCAGAATTTGATGCTCATGTAATGCTGGCAGGCAAGAGGAGTAAGGACTCCTACAGCTTCCAATGTATAAACATGTAGAAATGCAGGAACCGCGGCCTCTAAGCGATGCCCTTGTCATTCATGATGTTATGACCTTCAGAGCACCTGTTTAAAATACCTCTGCAGCAGAAACGAAGGTTAGAATTGACTGAAAGTATGCAGTGCTGAAAAACCTGGGCAGTTTGTGACCTGTGGCTTACCAGCGCTTTTCATCTAGCTAGTTCGGAGACACATGCTGCTTGTTGTATCACTGTACAGCCTGAAGGAAGTTTTGCTTTGTCCTCTGTATTTACAAAGAGCAGTCTTGTTTTTAGCTAGTGGACATTTGGCTCTTTAAAGGCAGTTCTCTTTCTTTCTCTTATTTACACTTTACCCTTCCTGTAGGATTCAGTTGTTGAGAAGTAAATGCATTGGCTTTGCTCTCCTGAGATTTCCAGCTGTGAATATGGTCTCTTTGATAAATGAAAGAAACCCTTGCTGTTGCGGAAAGCCCCACAGAGGGTGTCTTTGGGGTCTGTGGCACTGCTTAATGCCTTTTTGAAGAGACACACATGGATGTTTGCAGTATTTACAGAAGTAGCTGTCATCCCCTCGGTGGGACTGTGGATAGATTCACTTTTTTTCTCCAGAGGACTTGACACATGTGGTTAGTGGAACTGTAATTCATTCTGCTTGATGCTCGGAAATCTCTTGTTAAATATTGTTAGGGATTCTCCTATCTGCCAAGGAGCACAGAGCTCGCTGTTTTCAGTGGCTTGCTCAGGACTCAGACTGCAGGTCTCTATCTGCCCATCCAGCTGTGAGTCCCTCATCTTTGGGATGTGGATTCAAAGTTAGCTGGTCCTGACACATGTGGTTCCACTAAGTTTAGAAGCTCTTGAATAAATATTGTTGCGCGCTGACCAACTATGATATTCTGTTAAACCCAAATTATTCATTCAGATGTGGATTTTTCTTTTGGCACAGGGAAATATTTTTGTTGTTAGTTGAATACATATGTGATTGTTTGATTAACTAATTTTTCAAACTGTTGTGAAATTGTCCATGCCTGAAGGGTTCTTTTGCTTGGCCTGGTGCTGCAGACAGCTACAGTTTCTTCATGTGCAGATCAGCAGCTGATATTTTACTAGGTTAAGGCAGCGTCAGTGCAGAAATCTTCAAGGCAATGGATCAGAAACAGAACTGTGCTCCATGACCTGCTTAAATCTGAAGCATCAGAAAAGGGGAGTCTACATTTCCAAGGCACTCACGGCTGGATCCCTGGAACAGCCAAATTCGGATCGTTACACTGCTGTAATCGTGGAGCTCCGGGAACTTCCTGCTCTCAGGGATCCAATATCCAGCAGCTGTGTTGAAGCTCTATTTCAGCGTGAGTTCCAGTGCAATGGGCAAGTCCCATCTGCATCTTGCAGAGCTTACATCAGAGCTCCTTTAGGGAGAACCATGCTCGTCTCTTCTACCTGACATTGTCTTTGCAAACCCTTCAGGTTTAGCTGAGAAGTTGCACGCGGTGCTGGGTCATTATATGTCCAGAATGGATTGGGATCTCATGCAGACAGTGGTGAGCTGTTCTGGCTTAGAGGCACTCATCTGCAGTAACCATGGAACCCTCGTGCAGGAAGGCCTCACTTGCTCTGGTGCAGAATGGAGCAGGTTTGGGAAAAGCCTGGTGGAGGTGGTAGGAGGCACTGAGGCACGCTCGGCCCGACAGGCAGGATTGTGCTGGTGTGAGGCCAGAGACAACGACATCAGCTGAGATTGGAGAGGCGATTATGTGGGTGTTAGCACACATCTCTGCAAAGTATTACAGGCTGTTGCAGGTGTTGCCTTTAGGGTAAGGCTGCTGCAGAGAGCCATCAGATACTCATAACTGAAACTCCCACAGCAAAAGAGTACTTGTAGGAGAGGCCTGCTCTGAAATTGAAGAGTGAGGAAAGGAAGCAGTAGATACACCTAAGCTGTCTCCGTGTGCTTCTTTGAGCGTGTATGTTACACTCTTACTAAAAGATCCTTGTTCATCTCCCCTATTGCTAAATCTGCTGGGTTTCAGTTATCAGCAAACACTGCCTGTGGTTGCACAGGGAATTAATTTCAAAGTCCTTGACTGAAGAAAGGAGAGCTGGCCAGACCTCTGCTTACCTGTGGTGAGGGAAGAGGTGATCACCCGAAGGGTGACTTGTCTGCCCTTCAGTTATTGTGAGACAACATGACTTCAAGTCTCTGGTTTGATGTAAAACCTAACAAGAAAGGAGAGCGCTTGCCTTCTTGTGGGTGTGGGAGAGGGCTGATCGTATTCACCAGTCAGGTGCTAAGGCATCAATATAATGGAAGAATCCACTGCAGGAGCGTACGATTTCATCAGAACTAAAGGATGAATTGGCTTCTGGGTCTTTTTATTCAGAAAGATGAAGAAGTCTCACTTCTTACCTATCGTTCCATCAGTGGGAGTGACGTGGGTTAGACGTACCTGCTCCAGAACTGGCTGGCAGCAGGAGCTGCAGCTGCACAACACGTTTCTGGCTAACTGCTTTGTGCATCACTTCAGCATGCTGCTTTTTGAGCCACTCACCCACTTCTGTGCCAGGCCCGAAGGGCCGCGTGGGCAAAACATTTCCACTTGTTTGTTGCTGTGGTTTCCCGCTGGTAGGGAGATGAGAAGGGGCAGCAGCAGGGACCTGCTGACTTCTCTCAACCCAGATCATCCAAACTGCCAAGGAGCAAAGCGCACTCTTTTACAAATTGGCCTTTCCCACTGGAGGAAGCGGAGGCCGTATGTGTTGAAGGAGGCCAGCGGCAGGTGCATTCACTCCTGAAACGTTCCATCTGGCTGCAGCCATTGAGGCAGACCCTGCTGCCTGCTGCTGCCCATCCGTCTTGAGGCGACGTCAGGAGGAACGGATGGGAACATGCTTTCACCAGTTGCAGCAGGAACCCTTCTGTGTAGAATCAAAAGGAAATATTTTCTTCCTCAGCCAGGTTTAGAATTACTTTTGAACGCTTTTTTTTTTTTTAAGCCAAATTCTTTAATCGCAGGTGAGGACATAATTTTGACCAGATGCCAGTTCTTCATAACTAACACTACAACTTCTTTAGGAATGTTGTCCCATACCTTCTTCAAACTCATTAATCTTTGGTGAATTTTTTCCAAAGCTTGCCCTCTGCCCACTCACACAGCTAAGAGATAGACAGCTCGTTTGCCAAGTAAATGACACTCAGTGCTTCAGAGCATGTGCCTGTTTTGACTTAGGTTTTGGCTTTTCGGTGATTTTTATGCAAGCCTTAGACACGTTTTTGAAGCAGGCTCATTAACAGGAAGGACTAGAAAAGGAATTTGGAGGTTTGGAACTCAGTGGGAAGATTTTTTTGCCTGTACAATGAAGGATTTCAGTGCTTGTACAAAGCAGCACTCCACTTTTTTTGAGAAGTTAGCAGTCCAAAGCCTCACGATTTCTGGAGGGACTTATGCTCCCAACTCACTAAGGTATTTTCTAAAATCCTATGCAATTGCGCTTTTTTGAGAGAGAAGCTTGGGAAAGTGTAAGTAGGAGGATGCATCTGAATGCAGAAAGAAAGAATAAAACCAATGGGGAAACAAGGAGAGGAAAAAAAAAAAAAGCAACCCTCCAATATTATTCACTTGTAAGCGGAGATGATTTCACACAGACTCTACACTCCTTGACAGAGGGGAGCAGGAGGGAAGGCAGCTGCTCTGCAGCGGATACCTCCTTCCTGTGCATGAAAGGAAGCATTCAATTGCCTCTTGGTGAAATGCTTTTGGCTCTAGGCTGGGGTGGAGCGGGCTGTGGAGGCACCCACACCCAGGTGCCTGGGGCTTGCTGCGCACAAGTGCAGAACGATAAGGCACCTCCTGAAGGCTGAAGTCTGGATGCTGCCAAGAGCGCGTGTGAACTTCCAAATCCTTCTGTTTGACGTCAGCCTCCACCTCGTAGGGTGTAAGGAAGGGGGCTGCTTTGTCCTCAGAGGATGTCCAAATGGAGCGAGGATTGAACACAGCCAGGACTGATAGCTCTTGCTGATACCCGAGTGTTACAGAATTAAACCTCTCCTGCGCATCTGGGAGCTGAGGAGGTGTGGTGCTCCCAAGGCCCTCACTTGGAGACACAGTCCGTGGAGGAAGAGTAGCTTCTTCCCCTTGTAACTGGCAGCATCTGCGTTGGGTTATTGCTCTGATTCATTTCTGGAGGAGTCTCTCTCATGCTCAGAAGACTTCCCCACAGATGGGTGCCAAACGCCTGCTGCCCCATGCTATCGTTTGGGAATAGTTGCAGGCTGCAGCGCTATTTCCTAATCAAGCTGTTATGTATCCACCCAGAATACACTGCCTCTTGTGAGATTGTTGTGGGATGGGAGGCAGGCACTGGCTGGTGCAGAGGAGTTTGGAACAGACTGGTTGGATGACAAGGGCTGTTGTTTTTCTCCCCAGAATACTCTCTTACAACAACCTCACCAGGCTGGACGAGGGAAGCTTGGCAGACCTTGGAGGACTGCATGTACTACGGCTGAGCCACAATTCCATCAATCATATTGCAGAAGGTGCCTTCAAGGGACTCAAAAACCTGCGTGTCCTGTAAGTTGCTCCTTGCTTGTTAGATAACACAACGCCTACCTTCCCTCCTCAGGTTGTGTTCTGCCAAACTGTTTTCCTTTGCAGTTTCTCTGGGCTCCTGCATCCTCAGCTGCAGACTCCCCCGCGTGCTGCTCTCTTGTGTTTACCCCATCAGTCAAGTTCAGTGAACTCACAGTTTTTAACGTAGTTAGGAGAAGTGCAACTGGACTGCTCAGTGTTACAGACTGCTTTCAGAGGAGAGGGCCCCAAAGTAAAGTTAAAGGAACATGGGACAGGATCCTGAATGTAGCCTAGCTAAGCAGAAATTCCTAAGGTTCAGCTAACAGCAGAATTCTCTTGCTATCATACTGACTTGAATTGAAGTTCTTAGAAAAGGACTATTTCTGTTGGCTCACTCTATGGCCAGAATCTATGAAGAATAATTCCTTCCAGCGACAGTGCTGAAAATTTGAATATCACCCTCAAGTGTGCCATTAAGTATTTTTGCTGCTACATCGTTTTGGTAAAGATGGCGTTGAGAAGGAAAAAGAGGTGGCAAAACAAATCCAGAGGTTGGGATCTGCTTCTACTTCTGGATAGCAGGAGTTTAACGACACTTGAAGCTGCACCCAAGTGTGGGGCTCAACCACGGCAGCAGGAAGCTGCTGAGGGTACCATGAGAGCACATGGCCGAGCCTCCAGGCCACTTGTGTTCAGCAGGCTGACTTCATTCTTTGATACTCCATTCCTCTGGCAATCCATTATGGTCTGAGTAATTAAGAGGAAATGGGAACAGAGATCTCTTCCCTCTTTACAGTACTTTTTGCATCTCTCTCCTTTATTGAAGTTCACAGTGGAGGAAGTGACAGGAAAGTGAGTTTAGGTTTTGTTTGATTTTTTTTTTAAATGAAACGAAAGCCTTTCAGCCACTGGGCATTCAGAAAGGGCCTTCTTTGAGGCAGCTGTCAGGACCGGAACTAAAGGTTTCCAAAGAGAAATGGAGGGAAGGGGAGCTGGCCTTCTCTTTGCTCTGCAGTGAATGTGGAGCCTCTTTTATGTTTAGGACCGAGGGGGGAGGAGGAGAAGGAGTGTGTGAGTGAGCTCTAATTTAATAAAGAGAAAGGCCTATTGGGTCCTGCACCTGGTGAAAAAGACCCGAGCATGCTTTAATTATGGCCCATTGTTGGGGAGCCTTTGGTGGGTGTGAAACTGCTGAAATGTGGAGCTATTCAAATAGAGGTCAGGCCCAGAGACCTCGCAGCACAATGATTAACAAGGCTGCGAGCATTCAAGCTCAGCCAGCCAGAAAGAATAGGAAATTGGCAACAGGGGCTGGGAGAGGAGTTGGAATACAAAGAGAGCAGGGCCAAAGTACCCCGCTCTTTCTTTTTTTCCTTTATTTTCACCCATTTGTTGAGAAGGGTTTTTTCCTCCTTTCTAACACTAAACCTTTGAGTTGTCTCTGGATGAACAAGCAATACCGTTTTCTTTTTCCTTTTTCAAGAAAGCACAATGCGTGGCAGTCCATTAATAAAAGTGCGTGTCAGAGAGTTCCTATGGGCCGTTCCCACCAGGCTGTCTTTGCCATGGGAAAGGGTTTGCTGGTCCAGAGACCAGAAGCCAGCGGTGGAACTGAACAGGAGAAGGGATTTGCCTTTAAAAAACAGGCAGGCAGAACAGCTGGCATTGGCTTGGCAAGCAGAGGGGAACTGTAGAAACTCAGCTCCAGGAGGATCTATTTGCCTCGCCCCACTTAGATAGCACGGGAACTGTCAGCACATCAAAGCAACTCCTGCCGTGTCCGTACCCCACTGAGGTGCTGGGTTTTCATCCATCCCTTTGGCATCGATGCACCCACAGATCACCCTGACACCCAGCGGTAATGCTGGCGGAGGGCAGCGTCCCCTAGGGACGGGGGGCTCGGCTCTCACGCTGAAAGCAGCTGAGAAAGAGGAGTTGTGGCTTTGGGCCATCTCCTTCCACACCGTTAGTTCGCACCCCACAGCAAGAAGGGCTGCAGCCAGCTTCGGTACTGCACGCAGCAAGCCCAGCCCCATCCCAGCTGAGGGGGAGCATGTGAATATTCAGACTGCGCAGTTATTATTCTTGTTCTCTTGTTATCGTGCGTTGGTGCCTTATATCCCAAGAGTTACACCCCGATGCCTGTGCCTGGCGTTTTGAAGAACGCAGAGGGCTTTGGTTGAGAAAGCTTTTTCTTTTTTTTTTGATTTTGATATATTTCAGCTGAGGTTGATCTGATTCTAGCCTTCAGAAGGTGAGAAAAGAGTACCTGAGGGTTCAAGGGGTTATCTGGATGATTTAGTTGGCTTTGTTGTTGGTTTTTGCTAGGTTTTAAATCAGAGTGATGTAACAAAACCAACAACGCCTATTTATTTTTTCTTTCTTTTTTACTTAACGTTAGAAATGATAAATTTCTGTCTGTGTTGCTGGGTATTCAGTGCTAGCTGGAATTAAAGCACAGGAGGGAAGGATTTTTAAACAGACTGTTTGAACAGCTTTTGTGGATCCTTCTGTTTGTTCTGTCTGCTTGTTTTTCTTCAGACCCCTTTGACTCTCATAATTGATGGCAAATTTGAAAGCCAAAAGAAGCTAGCTCTGGAAAAGGAATTCTAACTTTTCTTTTTTAATGGTTACACAGAGTTTGGCTTGCACAACGATGATAGTGCTTTCCTTTGTTGAACTTTCAAGTTCATTGCCAGAAAAAAATGCAGCTTTGTAGAAAATACACCATCGTCTTCCTAAGATAAAGCTGTAGGCAAATGCGTGTAGACATAGGAATATCCAAAGTTATCTGAATGCACGATGGTGGCATTTAAGGGCAGCTGTTAAACCCTGGCTGTGCAGATTTAATACATCCTCTGTCCTGGTGGAATTTAAATTGAGAGAGAAAGGGAAGCAATACTTCCCTTTGCCTTCAGTGGGCACCATCTAAGTGCAGTGAAATTTCACCATCAGAGACTCAGATGCAGATGGAGGAGACTCCTTGCCTCATCTTATCTACCAGTTCCGTTCGGTTCTTTCAATTTAGTTTTGGGACTGTACGTTCTTTTCTTCATTTTTCTGTTTGGATAAACACAATTAGAAAAGGACTAAGCCCTACGTGTTTTAAAAAGGAGCAGTTGGCTCGGTACCAGGGGTTCAGCCAGGAAAAAACACCTTAGTGTGAAAAAGTGATTGGTGTGGCTTTGCTGCAGGGCTTCACTAGTTTTGATAACTGTTACGGCAAAGTGGGAAGCTCTTTGCCATTCTCAGACTTTCTTTTGTTTGTTTTTAGTGGTGACCCTAGGACTTAGACACCGATTATGAGCTCTCTCTTGTCCTCTCCCCAGGGAACTGGACCACAATGACATCTCGGGCACAATAGAAGACACCAACGGAGCCTTTACAGGCCTAGAAAATCTGAGCAAGCTGTGAGTATCCCTGGTTTGAAGTTCTGCAAAGCAGTTGTGTTGTGTGCCTCGGGGGGTGGATCTCTCCTCTCTGATGCTGATTTCCTCCCCCTGGAACAAGATCGAAATCCAGAGAGCATCTGAGACATGGTAGCTTTGTAGATAGGAGGCAATTCTGGAGCTTTTAAAGCAGAGACCGTTGCTTACTGTGTGTCGTGCACCATAGTTCTGAAACACGGGAGAGAGCAACTTAGGTTGTTTTCAGCTACAAGATTCAGCACAACTGTTCTTTGCTTCCAAAATCAAACAGCAACAAAAGACCCCTTGCAATCTTCAGCAAACCACTGATTGATGGAGCGAATAACAATAAACAGAGAAAAATCATACCATTTCCTGTTACAGCAGAGGATTGAAGCAGGATTCATTTCTGTGGGATACTCTGTCTGAGAGTGATCTTTTGGGCTTGCTTCCATGTGCAGTGACAATAAAAGGCACCATGGGGCATAGGCTCTTAAAGAGATAAAAAGAAACCTAAGGCAAGCATGCGCCTTGCAAATGTTTATTGCTTGCTTGGCCTTCACAAGTATTTTCACATTGCTCTGTCTGTGCTTGTTTCGTGTTCCATTTGAAATCAGTTATATAAATCAACCCTGTCGGGGAAGCCTCTGATGGCTTGTGACAAACCAAGAGTCTTTCTAATCATTACCTCTTGCCTTTGTTTAAGTTCTCAGCACCCTCCCATCACGCTGTCTCTGATGCTGGGATGGCACAGCCAGAGGTGCAGTAAAAGTACCTCGATGGATAGCAGATGGCCAGAATGAACCCTGGCAGGCGGTATATTGTCGTGTTCTCATTAGAGGCTCCTGGGGGAGTGGGAAGAGCCGTGCAGGACTGGTGGGGCCGTAATGCTTAGATGGAGAAGTAAAAATTGAAGTCACGGACATAGATGGCAGTGGATCGTTGTTGAGGGGAGTCGCTGGGTCAAAGGAGAGGGGAAGCAAGTCGCAGCTACAAGTAAAGTGAGGCAGGAGGCAGAGATGGACTTGAGGGCAGGCGGGGGGGGAAGAAGATGTGTGGGAGGGAGGGAAGCCGGTAGGAATTTCTGTGTATGAGTTGGGAAATCTTCCCACAAGTTGCTAGGAAAAAAAAGCAGAGGTGGCAGATGTGGTGGGTGGGAGAGTCTTTGGCTGATGTTGCTGGAGTTCTCTGGTTTATCTGAAGAAACCAGTGAGCACACGTGAGTGGCCAGAGGGGCAGTGGGAGCTGAGGCTTTGTCCAGAGGGACTGGCAGGCTGCAGTGCTCTGTGCCTGGAAGGAGTGCTGCTTTGACAGGGGAAAGGACGCGAGAGAGGAGAGGTCGCTGTCCTGCTGGGACATCACCACAGGGCATCGCTCCCATGTGGCCACTGTCGTGGGAGTAAGAGCAGTGGTCCTGCATGCTTGGGTGTGTTAGAAGTGCTGGGTGCAAATGGCAGCAGCAAAGTGAAACAGCCAGAGGGGAGAGCACCGGGGGAAAGAGTTCAGCAGAAGGATTGACTCAGTGACCAGGAGGAATGAGCACTGGTGAGTGGTGAGGGTCAGGCAGAGGCCAGGAGGAGCAGGATGGAGCAAAGAGCAGGCAGGGCCGCGTGCTTGGAGCTCTGGGCAGAGCTCTGTCACTGCTGGTGGAGCAGCCCAGCCTGACCTGACGTTGGTCATCGGGCACGGGCAGCTCCGAACGGTGGCTGGTTTTGCCTGCTGTTCTGTGTGTGGCAGGAGCTTGTGCACGTGTAAAGAAGGCTGAGTTTGCAGCGAACCCCGTAGCCTGGCACAGTGCACGGACCAGGCTGGTCTGTGGCAAACAGGAGAGGTTTGGTTACACAACAGCAAACCTGCCACGGGGCAGAGAAGCTGCTGGTTGTACCCGTGCTGGGATCGTTCGTTGTCAGTCAGACTGCATGGCCAGAAAAAACCCTCCGAGTATGAGATTGTTTCATTCTAGAGCATTCTGGGCACACTAGGGACTGTTCACTTTGGAAGCAGTGTGTTCAGGTCCGCTTTAGCTCATCAGCACTTAAATCCCAAAGTCGTAATTTCATCTAAGGCTGAGGTGAGTATTATTCTTGCTGGCAGGGTTTTTTTCTTAAATAAAGTAAAACAGCAGCCTCTACAGAGAACGTTTCAATGCTTGATTTAAGGCCTGTATTTAAACCGTCAATAGGCTTTAAATGCATTAGCATACAAAAAATAAATGGGCACTTCAGAGGAGACCTTCCAATGAATTAATAATCACCTCAGCTCTGTGGAGATTGCCTTAAAAGCTGCTCCCCTTTGATCTGGCACAGATTAGCCTCTGAAAGGCTTTAGCGGGGAGAGGGTTGTTCGCTGAAATGAAGGTGTTAAACTGAGAGGTGGGAGGCCAGTCACTTTAGCCTTCCCTGAATTATATATGAAGCTGTCCAGGATGGAGAGCACAGGCCTAAATTAAAACGTTTCTTCAAGAAAGGGAGTCGAGAAGCACCGAAGCATGAAAAGCATCAGTGGAATCGCTGGGGAGCAACCGGTTCCCTAATTATTCAAGCTGCTCAGTGTAACCGGTTTTTTTGATGGCTCACTCAGTGACCGAGATCTTCCTGCAGGTGCAAAACTGGCTGGAGGAGAAAAACGCTGCTTTCGAATGAATTGCGTGCCTGGCGTCTAATTACACTTATGCAATCACTGGGAGAGCGCAGTCACGCCCAGCTCTGCTCGCAGCAGCACGGCCGGGATTGCAGCAGGCAGGCAGCGGGGCCGGGTGCCACGGCCCTCGGAAGGGGCTGCTGGGTTCAAACCGCTTCGGGGTCCAAGAAGTGGCTGTTTGAGATTTGAAAGGCAGAATGAGTTTGCTGGGGCACGGTGTTACTGTCAGTACGGTCTGGATTTCTTGCAGTATAACCATGAAGTTGTTGTTGTTTGCACCTGTACGAGCGGAGTATAGATGCGGGTATTCAGAATACCAGGTTTGCTGCTTACCTCTGCACAGATGGAGACGTTGGTAGAATCAAGAGCTCTGGTTTTCAAAGATGGCAACCTGGTCTAGTACCAGATGTGGAGGTTGGTGGCCCTGCCTGTGGCGGGGGGGTTGGAACCTGATGATCCTCGGGGTCCCTTCCAACCCAAGCCATGCTGTGATTTCAGATCTACTGGAAACAATAAACACAAATCTCCAGTTATCAAATCCAAGCTCAGCATAGCACTCATTTAGGATTATGGCTCCAGAAATCACTGTGTATGGATGCAGCCATATGGCCAGAGTTTGCATACAGTAAATTATTTACTGTATTAATCATTCTAATGGAGTTTCCAAAGCTTTCATTAATACAAGATAGCTTTTAGTAAATTATGGTACCCGTGATTGCATGCATCTTTTGGTGCTTGCGGTATTCTACCCAGAACATAGAGCTATGTGTTCTCTTGCAGTAAATAGGACCTCTGATGCTCTGATTTTGATGCTGTATCAGAATGCTCAGCAAAGCTCACTAGTTATTTAGAACAGCGTTGTTTTTAAAGTGAGTTGCAGCTGTCTGGAGCCTTGATGAGCCTCATTTTTCCTTACTGCCCAGTGTGGCATCTGCACAGAAATTGGGCAAAGGTAGGAGCTCATATGACAGCCGCCCATGCTCCATTTTCTACCCCAGCCTCCCTTCCACAGCTGGTAGCAAGCAGTGCCATGATTGTAGTTCTAGGGCCTATTAGCACATAGGTTGCACCCTATATTTGAAGGAAAAATCTTGAAGAAAAAGTCGAAAGCAGCACCCGATGTGCCAGTCTGAGTCCTGGATCTGTTAGCAATGGCTTGCACTGGATGCCGCGAGAAGCAAGAAGTGATAAACAGATGCACCTGGCAGATAAACCTCACACAGAGGGAGCTTGGGGAAGGAAAGAATTTCCTAATTAATGACACTGGCTGATGTTTCTGTAAAACAGTTGAGGAGATCATCCATTCTGTATGAACCCTGACCAGTCACCGCTGGTCAGTATTTGTAGAAGACTCTGAACACCAGCTGGGCTGCAGGCACTCAGCTGGCTCTTGCCTACTGATGATCCCTCTCCTGCTGGTGGGCAGGAACGGGCTGTGGCCACAGATGCAGGCAAGCACGCTCCTTGTTTAGGTCTCTCTGCACGTTGCCTTTTCTCTTCTTCCCTTTGGCCCTTGAAATTACTGCTCTGCTCTTATTTATTGTATTATCCTGCTCTGCTGTTGTATGTACAAGAGGCCAAGGAGGGAGATCAGCACTCACTTTGGTTGGGCGCTGCATGCACGCTGCCAGGAGACAGCCCCAGCCCTTGTGTGTGGATGGCCAGGCAGGCCAAGCAGCAGGGGAGAGACTGCCACTCTTGTACTATGCGGGAAGAAGTCAGAAATGAAAAGTGATGCAGGAAGAGACCAAAGTCTTGTTAAACTGTCATTGCACTTAATCCTGTCCAAAGCCAGCCTTCAAAGAGTAGAGGGGACCTTCTGTTACTCAGCAAGCTGGTTTCCAGGCACTGGAGCGAACCTGCCTCTTTACATGATATGGCACATTCCCTTTTGTGCTGTCATCGCTATTAAATTCAAACACAGATAAAAGGATTTAATTTCAGGAGTGGGAAAGCGAATGTACTTCAGCCCTCTTAATCTCCGTGCAGTTCAGATTTCCCGGGACTTGCACTGAGCGCGTATATCAGATAAAGCCACGCTAATTGTGTTCCTTCTTTTTCTGCCTCCCTCTCCCCGTTTTCTTTCTGTTTATCTGGCACTGGATGTTTGGAAACTGCAGAACTCTGTTTGGAAACAAGATCAAGTCGGTGGCCAAGAAAGCGTTCTCAGGGTTGGAGGCCCTGGAGCACCTGTGAGTAACCCACCATGGCTCGGAGTTTGGGAAGGGGGGTCTGCCAAAAGTAGCTGCCTGAGAGATCTGCTAGCAATTTAATAGTGTCTTTGTAAACTGAGAAGCCAGTCCATTTGTGGGGGCCACCTGCTTCCTTCTCATTATAAGTCTGCCTCAACTTTGGCCTTTTTTTGTGCCAGAACAAAGTTATAGAACATATGGCAAATCTGCATGCTCTTAATTTTTTGGTTTGTTCTTGGATAAATATCGCCTTGACTTGCACGCTGCTGGCAATGAAAATGTGCTATTTCAGATGGAGCTCGCTCTCTTCCTCCCTTGCCCTGACTTCCTCCTAAACCTAGGCAATGACACATGTTGCAAATGTCTGCTTATGATACAGGCACCGCACATCCCCATTCAGCACAACTGCCTTAGAGCGATTTGCAAGAAGCAAATTTTGGCTGCCGCTCTTGTAATTTTTTTTTCTGTGTTCCAAAGCTGATGACTCCAGCAGTGACTCATGAATGGCTTCCTCTCTGAATTAAGACATGTGAAAGTATCTGTGATTCTGCTGTCGGTGTTTCATTGACTGTTGGTCGTTAAGAAGCGTTGTGATCACTGAGAATGTAGTGACTGCCTGACTCGGGGGTACCTTCCCCATTAATGGGTCCCTTATTAATGCTGTAAGGAGATTTCCTCTGCAAGCAGAGTTGGCATTGGTCTGTCCTGCGCTTCGCTTATTAAATGCAAGCCCGAAATCCGGCACTGTCTTTTTCAGAGGACAAGTGAATTTTGTTTTAGTTAGCAGTAGTTGAGAGGGAAGCTTTTAAGAACGCATTCTTTTGGAAATATTGCTGTGTTTTTTGAACACTGTAATACCCTCTCAAAGTGACTGTCAAATAACTTCTGAGACGCTGCTCGGTGCGAGTATCAGCGTTCTGCACGTTTGTTGAAGGGCTGGCCTGGGACACGACATTCCTGCCTATCTTTGGTTATTGAGAGGGCTGAGGAATTTCTGAGCTATGGATGATGGAAGTAGCTGAGACTGAGAAAGTGTAGTGAGAAAGTGGGGTATGGGCTGACTTAGTGATTTATTCCCGAATGTTTGGTTCATTTACTATTGCTTGGCATTACCTGTTCAATATGAACGTGTTTTGCAACCCATTTCCAGGAGCTGCGAGCGCGTGCGCTCTTAACCAGCAGTTAAAACCTCACTTGCTGCTAGTCATCGCTCGGGTATGGAGAGACTGTCCCAGCCATAACATCCCTTTTGTTCACATTGCCTTTGGTTGTGTTCTGCAGGAACCTTGGGGATAACGCCATCCGCTCGATCCAAGCAGACGCGTTTGCTAAGATGAAGAGCCTGCGGCAGCTGTAAGTGACCCAACTGTACACACCGTTAAGGAGCGTGGATCTTTCTTGCCCTGGACGTGAGAAGTAGCACGCTGTTTCCAATGGGGTGTTATTCACATTACCGTTCATTTATTTCCTCCTCCCAGCTGTCCTCCTCTGCAGGGTATTTTTACACACGAGTAGCTGTCACAGGAACATCTTGAATTTAATAGTGAGTGAAATTAGATCGTCAGAACAGGTTCTTCCAGCAGGTTCGCATCTGTGTAATGATTCATCTCCACTCAGGAAGTCCAGCCCAGGTCCTGTTAGCCATCTCTCCTTCACGCACTGTCACAGATTTAATTCCCAGTGGCCCATCTGCTCCTGTGCTGTAGCTATGGTTAGGGCTCTCGTACAGTACTGACATTTCAGCGATAGCACCATTTGAACTGCATCCACTTGTCATCCGGCCTCCTGGTGTAAAAATACAGATGTGTTATCGGAGCTGCCGCTTGTGCTCCAGGCTGGGGCTCTGCACTGTTATCAGACACTGTTTCCAGTCTTGCCTGGTTTCCTTTTCTCCTCTTCTCCATAAATATTTAATCCGCTGTCACCACTCTGGAGCAGTGCAGTTTGTGGAAGAAGAAATCACTTTCTTGGTACTGAGGCAAGTTCAGGGTCTTCTTCCTGACTTTGAAAATGGGGATCAGGCCACTGCTGCTAGCAGTGATTGTGGAGTCAGTAAGGTAAGGCTGCATGCCCACTGTCTCTTTAGCCACCTCATCTGCTACACTGGCTCTCAAAACAAAATAGAGGAGAAAGACCGATCTGGTTAGAGAAGAGCGTGTGGAATCCAAAGTATTGTGAAGGATCCTTTATGTCACAGAAGAGGTGGCTTTCAGAGATGATATATAAATACAGAATACATTTTATTGAAGTCTTAAATGCTGCAGGTCTCTCTGGTTACCTGTCCCAGCTAACCAGCTTATGCTGTTACATATTTAGGGGCAGCATATTGTCCTCAGACAGCGAGGTGCACAACTTTGGAAAAGTGAATCCTTGCGTTCTTTCTTCCTGTGTCTTTCCAGTCCATATCTTTATTTTCCCTTTTCCAGGCTAGTTTCAGACTTTGGGAAGTCCTAAAAGGTTTTCAAGCATAGAAATGGGAAGAGTGTTGCATCTTATTATAGCACAAGGCTGGAGCTGGGATTCTGCAGTGCTGCTGATATCCTGGTGTTGCACAGCTCGCGGTATTGCAGGGCAGGATTTGTCTGTCAGGCCGTGTAGCCCAGTCTCTGAGGCATCCACACATTCAGTGTGAGAGATCAAGCTGACTTTCCCTGGGACCTTGGACCAAATCAGGCCAAAGTCTGAATTCTTGGCTGGTGCAAGCTTGCAGTTCTTCACTACCTGAGACACAATTTGGCCCAGAATATTTAAAAAAATAAATAAAACTTGAGTCTCCACTTCTGTTTGCACCCTTTTCTTGGCTCTTAACAGAAGGTGCTGAGTTAATGTTAGGATGCTGATAAATGCTGCTGGGGACCACTCTGAAAACTGAATGGTAAGGCACCAGGGAGTGTCACTGGAGTACAGGACGGGGTTGTTCCACGTGGAGATGAAATGCCGCTTAAATCTGTGACATAGGTAGCTTCATTAGTGCCTTGAGGACAAGCCTGCAGTCCTTTTCTTCCTTCCTCTCCCGCTGAAGGGAAGGGAGGAATATGGCTAACGTGAAAGGGCTGGGAGCTTTGCCGCCCTCTCTCCATGCAGAACTCACAGCAGGCCGTGTTGGTTTTGTTTCCCTGCAGCCACATCAACAGCGACAGCTTCCTCTGCGATTGCCAGCTGAAATGGTTGCCCCCGTGGTTAGCGGAGAAAGAGCTGCAATCCTTCGTGGTGGCCACCTGCGCCCATCCCGAGTCGCTGAAGAGCAAGAGCATTTTTGCTGTCCTGCCAGAAAGTTTTGTGTGTGGTAAGTCTTGTTTCTGTGTGTTTTGAGGTTGTATGAAGGGCAGAACTCACTTGGGAAACATTTTCTTTGACTACTAGCATGTTATTATGAGAGGGTTTCTGTTTTGTTTTGTTATTCAATGGGATCAAAGGAAGCCCAAGCCTGCATTTGGAAAATTTGTCATTGGCTTCAATTTATTTCCCACCACAACCGCACAGCGCATTGCCTGCATCTAGTGTATTCCATCCAGGGCTCCCTGAGTATTAAATCAAAAGGGACTAATGCTCGTTCCCATTCCAAATGGGGCTGCACAGCTGCACAGTTCTCTAGGCTTGATATTACCAAGACTGCAGCTGTAAATTTTTTTTGTCCTGCAGTACTCTGAGCCCGCTCTGTGGCTTTGTGTTCATTGCTTATCTTTTGTCCTTCTTGCAAAGAAGAACAAGGGGTTAAAAAACAGAGGAGAATCTCCCCATCACATCTCCTTCTTTGGACCAGTAAGGCATTACACAGGAACCAACTGGCCAACACCTGAATTCTAATTGGTTTTCATCTGCTGTTTTCTCATCTAAGTGGCACTTACTGGTGTTCTCCCACCCACTCTCTGTAGTTGACTCTGCACCTGAGCTGTGGTTGCAAAGCATCTTTAGTAAACACCTGGCATGCACAAATGTCTGCAGCCTCTTTAGTAAAGAAAAGAAATGTAAGTAAGTGATCAAAGCAGACCAAAGTGATGCTCATGCATCCAGCTTTTGGGCAACACCACCATCCTACCACCACCTCCCACCTTCCACTGCTAATGCAGCCTTGGAGTTTAAGATGTAAATTCAGTATTGCTTTCTTTGTGCACGGGCTGTGCAGGGAAGGATAGTTTCTTTAGACCAGTATCTGTATGAGGTTCAGCTACATGGGTGAAAAGAGCTGGGCATCCTCTGGTTTCAGGTCTCTGACTGTCTCATTCACATTAACAGAAGGAACCAGAGAAACAAGAGCCCTAGCTTAGATCGGCTGCTCAGTGGAGGTGGGTGGCACATATGCTCTATCCCAAGGGTGGAGCACTTTGCAAGAGCAAGCTGCTTTTCTGGTGTAGACAGCAGTGGATGTAAAGACAAAAGCGTAACAATGTCTTCCACTTACACGCTGCTCGTTTCTAGTTGCACCTCTTTGCTTGTTCCAGTCTGTCCTTAGAGTCCAGACCTAACAGGGCTTTGTGTTTCCTCGCAGATGATTTCCCCAAGCCTCAGATCATCATCCAGCCGGAGACCACGGTGGCCGTCCTTGGGAAGGACATCCGCTTCACGTGCTCGGCTGCCAGCAGCAGCAGCTCCCCCATGATGTTTGCGTGGAAGAAAGACAACGAAGTGCTGCACAATGCTGAGATTGAGAACTTTGCCCACGTGCGGGCGAAAGATGGGGAGGTGATGGAGTACACCACCATTCTGCACCTTCGCCACGTCACCTTCGCCCACGAGGGCCGATACCAGTGTATCATCACCAACCACTTTGGCTCTACCTACTCCAACAAGGCTCGACTCACCGTTAATGGTGAGTAGAAGGCTGAGTTCTCCTCCCTTCCCTCAGCAATTCTCCGGGGCCTGTTGTGGCCCGCTGTAAATCTTTGGTACTCCTGAGGGTTCTGCAAGAGAAGTTCCTAACCTCTTCACAGCAGCTGCTTGCCTCTCAGGGGATGCTGAGAAATGCCATGTGAGGAGCACATGCCAGGCCTGTGATGGCTGCCATCCAGCCAGGCACGGTTTTAATGGCTTTAATCACTTGTCTTTGGCTGTTCCAGTGAAGCCTTTGCCCATACTAGTGAAAAAGGATAGAAAGAAGAGGGACTGTAGTGAGTGGAAGTTCTCTGTAGAAGGGATAATGGGCTTTGTTTCCAGCTTAATCGCAGAAGAAAATTAGCTTTGATCCCAGCTCTAATGATCCTGAGTGGGGTTCCAGGACAGGTATGTGCTGTGGAGATACATGAAAGATAGATAAAAAAGCATCTTATCATCCTGTTGCCTATGGGTAATTACCATGTCCAACGTCCTGCCTAGGAAGGAAAGCAGTTAGAACTGCCAGGAAGATGGTATCTTCTCCACGTAATTGCTCATCCTTTTTTCTTTATCAGTGTTGCCCTCCTTTATCAAAACTCCCCATGACATCACCAGCCGGACAGGGACAACGGCACGGCTGGAGTGTGCAGCTGAAGGACACCCCCCCCCACAAATCGCCTGGCAGAAAGATGGGGGCACAGATTTCCCTGCGGCCCGGGAGCGCCGCATGCACGTCATGCCTGATGATGATGTCTTCTTCATTACGGATGTGAAGATAGAAGACATGGGTGTCTACAGCTGCACAGCACAGAACTCTGCGGGGTCTGTGCTTGCAAATGCCACCCTGACTGTGTTAGGTAAGATGCCTGAAAGCCCCTGAAAGACTAACTGGTCTAGAAGCAGGAATGGCTTGTTCTTCTGGGACAAAGAGGCAGCGCTCTGCCTTCCTCTTGTTCATTCTTTTGCACTGTAGTTAACTACTGAAAAATGGGCTGCTAATCTAAAAAAAAGGAGCATTGAGTCACATGTCCTCCGTTCCAGGGAGCCCATGCAGCCATGCTATTTCCTACCTGGGAAACGGACTTCAAAAGGAAATTGCACTCCCTTTCTCTGGCCTTGCCAGATTATTCATGTGTGTCAGCCATTGCCCCCATATCCTCGGGTTTTTCTTTGTTGGGAACACTAACACCAGCTGGTTAAGAGACAGCTTTGGTCATGATTTTTAGATCTGTTTGGTGCACAGCTGCTACGCACCTGGGCGCGTGGCCACGTAGCGCATTGCCAAGTATTTGTCTGCAGAAGCACCAGTTACGTTCAATACTGTTAAAAGAAAAATGTTGTCACGCTGTCCCCAAGAATTAATTTCTGCTTTATTCCCCTGCAGAGACGCCATCTTTGATTCATCCATTGGAAGACCACGTAGTGTCCGTAGGTGAGACTGTGGCTCTTCAGTGCAAAGCCACGGGGAGCCCACCTCCCCGCATTACCTGGCTGAAAGGCGACCAGCCCCTGATTATGACAGAAAGGCATCACTTCACCTCCGGCAACCAGCTCCTCATCGTTAGGAACGTTGTCTTGGAAGATGCTGGGAAATACACTTGTGAAATGTCCAACACCCTAGGGACAGAGCGCGCGCACAGCCACGTGAGCATCTTACAGTCGCTTGGCTGTAGAAAGGACCGTACCACTGTGGGCATCATCACCATTGCTGTGGTGTGTAGCATTGTGCTGACTTCGTTGGTCTGGGTCTGCATCATCTACCAAACCAGGAAGAAGAGTGAGGAATACAGTGTCACCAACACAGGTACCTCTAGTATCCTGCTGAGGCTTTCCCTAACCTGTTGGGTTGTCAGACGTCCCACTGGGGCCAGATCAGCATGTCAGGTAGCCACAGTCGCACTGAAAAAGCAGTTGGCTTATCTCAGTGGTTCTCTTGGCTGCAAGAGCTGGAACCACCCTTTGCTTGCTGTTGAAGCGTGCTTACAGCTGCTTTTCTCTCCTTGGCTGGCTCTTCAGGAAGGTCTTTTCCAAGTTGAAGTAGTTTCAACCATTGTTTTGCAACTTTAATTTTCCATGACTGTAAATGATAACACTTGAGACAGCGTTATGCGCATGATATTTAGATCCTGTCTTAACTTCTTGAGAAGCTGTATTTTCAAAGACTTTGTGTTCTGAACATACAAAAATGAGCCTTTGAAGCTGGAAACCCTTTTTGCACGTTGTCTGTAAGAGCTGTTGTAGCTGTACTGATGAGGGGCATCCCTCACTTCCTGGGGGAAGAAGCAGTGTTTATTGCTTTCTGCCAATCTCCAAACGGGATAATTAGGTGCTGAAATAAATGTTGCAGGGAGAAAAACTCCTGCCCTCAGTACAGTCTCTGTAGAGAAGTATGGGAAAACCACTTTAAGCCTGCCCTGTTCTCAGATGCATGGTCTTCCTGTATTACTATTAGCTTTAGATAGAGTATGATGTGGACTAAAGTAGGAAGTGTTGGATACCGTATCACCAGTGCCATATGTAAGTAAGTGGGATTTTTTTCTCCCTTTTATTCAGTCCTGGTGTAGCTGAGTTTCACTTGGTATTATATGGCAGGGGAAAGTAAAACTGCTTGATAGGAGATGCCAAGGGTAGCTAAGCAACTTAGACTTTCCTGCTGAAGTGAATCAAAATCCCTGCCCTCCAGAAGCATGTCCTTCATGACTCTGGGAGACAGAGGACTTGAATCAAATGAGATGTGCTGAATTTCAGGTGATAAGCTTTTATGTGTTCTGAAGAGACAGTTCCACTTTTGTGCTGACAATGCCAAACATTCAGAACGGTTTATCAGCATTAAACCTCACAGCTTTAGGCCTTGAAAAACCAGCAGTGGGACTTCTGAGGGGCACTGGGGTATTTCAGGCAGCTGAACTCTAATTCACTGCTCTTACAGAAAAGACCGTGTTTATATAGAGGGTCTTACGTCCATCTTGAAAATGTGATTTGAGATGCAATGCAAACATGTTTTCCTAGGAATTCACATTTCCTTTCTCCCTTTGCTCTAGATGAGACTATTGTGCCTCCAGACGTGCCGAGCTACTTGTCCTCACAGGGGACTCTTTCTGACCGGCAGGAAGCCGTTGTCCGAGTAGATAACCAACAGCCTAATGGCCACATAGACAGCAATGGTGAGAGCCAGTTCATTTCTTCTGTAATGCCATATCTAAACTTGTTGCAAGGATGGAGAAAACATAATACAAAGTATTTCTGTGCTTGTTATGAGTTATCTGATAGATCTTTGTGAGTGCATTTATGCAGAACAGGGGCTCTCCTTCACTTTATGAAGCTACCCTCTCCCAGTCATAACTGAGTTTATACAAGCTGACAGCTTCAAAACTACTCAGCCAGGCCCTAACGAGTACTTCTTTTCCTAATTTTGGATTAGTTCTTTGGCATTAGGGTTACCTATAGTTAAGCTCTACTAGAAAGTACATTAGCATTGCCTGTCCCTGCCTTCAGGCTTAGAAATTACATGCTGAGGTTTTACAGTGTTTAAACACAGCACATCAGGAAGGAAAAGCAAGCGTTGTGAACTAAGATTCTCCTAAGATTACACAGCCCTAATTCTGTTAAGCATTAGCTTAAAATTATGTATTTTCTCCATTGCTGTTGTTCCCTTTTGCAGCTTTTGTGGGTAGAAATATGACTAACAAGTCATTCAGCAGAGGGCAGATGGCTGTCATCTGTAGCCAGATGGTTCGTTTGTTACAGGTATGTGTCAGACCGATGCTGGAAGGTGTCCAGATGTTGAAGCTCCCACTGTAGGCTGCAGACAGCCAAAGCTGTGTATTGGCTATAATAAAGACACTTGGAAAACTGAAGACATGGCTGACGGAATGCTCGTTCCAGATAAGACAGGTACAAAACTCATTAATCTGGAAAGGTATTTTGTGTTTGTACAGATCAGAGAGCCCTCCAAGTCAGCCGGCATTAAGACGAGAAATTGTTACCTTCAGAAAAAAAAATCAGAATGATTCTCAGGTGTGAGCACAATCAATCTGCTTTCTCATGCTTGCTTTGATCCTGTCTCAAAGTTGGATAGTTTGAATTCAAGGGGACCCATCAGAAAGGGGCGGTCTGAAGCTTGTGCTGCCCCTGGCTCGCAGCTGGCCGATGCCTGTTTTGATTTGAGCTGCTGCTAAAATGTGAGAGCCCTTCCAAACTGAAGGCGTTAAAATTCTTCATCATCTTTAAAGGCGCTGTCACCTTCAAAGCTCAGCTTTTTTCATTTTAATTTTCAAAATTTTAATGTTGTTTTGGGCACTGCACCTGCTTCTTCTCTTCGCCAATTTCTTGGGTGTTATGCTTTCCTATTTTTAGGATGAAATTCTCTCTCCAGGAGAAACAGTAAAGTAGAATAATGGAAAGCTGTCAAGTGCACTCATGAAACTAACCTTCAAAACTGAGAAACTCCTTTCATCTTGCTGCTTTGAATTCTGCTCATCTGTTATTCCCACTTACAGCTATAAAGTGTGCTGAGATAACAATGGGATTTGACAGTGATCCCTATAAAGCAGCAGCACAAAAATAAGAGAGGTAAATTGGTATTTTAAAGCGGTTCTAGGAAAGTTCCAGTTTCTATTTCTGCCCTGACTAGGAAGTCTGGAAAAGGAAATGTATGTATAGTTTATTTTTTTAAAAAGTGAAATCAAAACTCCTTCGGATTAAAAAAATCCCTAAAATAAAACCCAGCTGTTTATGGGATCTACCTTTAGTGACAGGACGGCTCCTGAGTTCTGACAAACACAAGTTTTTACCAGCCCTGCATGTAACACAAAAAATGTCTCTATCGCTTACCAAGAGAGATTCCCACTCTGCTGAGCGTCTTGTGTGCTTCAGCGCTGACCAATTCCAGCTGGTAACTCTGCATTTGTTGCTGTTTTCTCTTCCTCCTGGAAAGGCTACGGCCTGCCCGTTGTGTGCACAGACTGCAGCGGCAGCACTGACAGCATGAACATCCACATTTATCCCGGCGAGGCGGAGTACTACGCTGAGGGCCTTCAGGCTCTGGATAGCTCCTACCACAGCGCGCTGAGCAGGAAGAGGGGTGCGGGCACCGCCAGCCTTCTTCATCCGCAGCCGTGCAACGGGATTGCCAGCGGCAAGAGGATGGAAGCCGACGGGACCCTCTACCCCAGCAACCACGACAGAATAACACCCGTGAGCACAACCAGCCCTCTGCTTGCAGACAAACACGGTACGCTGTTCCCCCGTTTGCTTTTTTAAATCGGCTGACGGGCACGAACAACAGCGGCGGGGTTGGTTTTGGGGCCGAGCATCAGCTAACCGCACCGCTGCTTTGCTTTTCTGCAGGCTCTTCGCAATCAGGAGCAAAGCCTCCGGAGCTTAACAACCTTAACTTGGTGAGAGCTTCACCGGCAGGAGGGTCGCTAAAGCAACTGAATGTGCTTCCTGAAATTCCCCCAACACTACTGGATCTGCAGAGCGAAGCAGAAGCGAAACAGGCTCTGCTGGCCAATGGCTACGCACCCAAATCGTGCGACTCCAGCCACGCCTTTAAGCCACCGAGCAGAGCAACAGACTGAGAGGACAGACTGCCGTGTGCAAAGTAACAAACGTGCTATTCTTCTTCTTCTTTTTTGCACAGAGTATATAGGCTACTTACTTCTACCTCAAATCTTGAACTGATGACCTGTCAAAGGCAAAACAGCTGAGGTATGAGAAACGAGCTTGTATGGGGAACAAAGTCCTGTTCGAGCGTCATCTGTTTGTACATAGTTTAAAACTTCCCTGTGAAGTATGAAGCGTTCAAAAGTTGACTTGCATATGAAGCACATAAATGCAAGAGTTATTGTGTAAAGAGAAAAGTATTTGATACAATTGTACATAAGAGTTTTCATATATAAATATATATATAAATATATATATATATCTTTTACAGAGGCTATTTTAATCTTTAGTGCATGGAAAACTGAGTGAAATTTTACAATTTTGGCAATACTGTTTTCAGTATCAGGTTGCTGTTAAACTTTGTGAGAGAAATAATTCTGGTGCCTTAAACACATAAACAGAAGTTTAAAAAGCCAGACTGTTCCAAAGGGATTGTCCTCTTTTCAATGGAAGTTCCTTTCAATCAACTATCAATTGGGTTACTTAGCACAAATTCTTTCCCCTCTGAAATTTATTGCACTTAATGCATTTAAACAGAGATCTGCAACTGTTCGAAGTGAAGCTTATAGGAAGAAAGAAAACAAGCAGTGAGAAATTACGTAGCAACCTGATTATTTTTTTTTCCTGTTTGTGGAGGAACTTAAATTCCATTATTTTTCAAAACGGCCTAAAAATCAGAATTTTACCGCTCAAACGTGTCAATGGACCACACAAGCGGCACTAAATAATTCAACGGTGCAGAGCCCCAGAACAACCAGACAAAATGGGTATCGTGATTAGCGAGCAGTCACGACCAAAATCAATAATTCACGCAGTAATCCGTGGGGTGGTCTCGTACATTGCAGCACTCAGAAGCTTCCCAGCAGAAGGCATCCTGTGCCTGAATGTGCTGGCATGGCCCTCATCACTTACAGAGCCAAACTGCAGCTGCTGCCCCTGAATGGATGGGTGCATAGGGCACTGCAGCCTGCCCCTGTTCAGGAGGAGCCGCCACCTCTGCCCGTTTCACACATTTGCTAACCAAGAAATACACATCGGTCCCAGAGGGGGTTTACAACCATGTCACTGTTCTGACAACAAAAATGAAATCCCACTCTGGCAGCTGTACCCTTAATTCATGCAGTGCTTTGACCTTCTTGCTGCAAGACAATGTTCCACTTGCTTGTTCAGCACCATTACCTGACTTGCAGCCAGACTCTACGTGAAAATATCCGCTTCGAATTAATTAATTGTGTAGCAGTTCTGTGCTGTTCAGAAATATTCTATCTGGAAGGGAAACTGTACATTGGTGGTTGAAAGTTCTCTTTAAAATGGAAACGCCCTAAGTAATTTTATGTGGTCTTTTAAGTTCGTCCATGAATGGGGGGGAAAAAAAATAATGCCCATTTTGGTGAAACAGATCTTTGTCACTTCTAACTTCAGTACGAAGCTTTTTATTCATAGAAAGGCTGCTTTCTGTTGGTACCTGTGGATGGAGGACTCCCTTCCAGTTATTTATAATTTGAGTTCTGCTAATATAAGGTTGCTAACTCTGGTGATGACTACTTTGGGGAAAGGTTTATTAGGGGGTTTTGTTACTTTTTTCCTTAGGAGCAACACAAATGCCAGTTCCACTGCAGCAGGATCTAGTGGAAATCTACTTTTGCTAAGACTGTGGCTCACAACAAGCTACGAGGGGCAGAAACACTGCAGTTTGGGTTCAGGTCCATTACTTATGTATCTGTCTGAGACCTACCACACCTGTGGGATGTTAATGAAGTTGCATGCTGCCCTGTAACAACAGCGTGCCTGTTCATTTTGATGTTGGTCGTGTCCCACCTTACCTTGAGAAGCCAACATCTCCCGTAAGGAAGGATCTGTCTTCTGCAGAGCAGCCGAAGGCGAGTTTCGCTGTAAAGCAGCCAACTGAGCCCGACCTTAATGAAGCAAAGCATAATTTAGCCAGGTACCTGTCTGTATCAGTTTCTGACTATTGACACGTTTGCACTTTGAGACGGGTGGCTAATTATGTTGAGTGCCAAGTCTGTTCCAAGCAAAGGAAATGGATGTTAGAAAATCATAAACCAAGCGTGTGTTTCCCTTTACCCAAGGGAGGCTTCAGAACCAACTCACAGTGAGAACGGGGGGACTGGGAGCACGGGGATGACTTCACTGAGTCATCGTGCTGGAGGAAATGTCATCACCATTGCAGATACAAAGCATATTTGCCACGTTTAACATTTGAAAATGATGTTTCTGAATAAAGATAACTGCCTAACGTTATGACTTCCACTAAATATGTGAATTTGCTGCTTCTAAGAGGCAATGTGAAAGAGGAAGTATTACTTTTGTGTACAAAGTTATTTATTTATTAGAAAATTTGGTACAATGTTGTACATTGAAAAACATGTAAGATATTAAAGTGTCTAACAAATGCATTGAAGTGTCTTTAATAAAGGTTCATTTATAATACTACAGCTTTTTTGTTGAGTCAGCTTTTGGGAGTTTCAGCTGAAAATTAAATAAAATTCTAATCCATTGCTGTACTCTTTTCTGTCTTTCTCTGATGGAAATAATAGAATAACTGCCAGGACATTGCCCGTGGAGTCAGGCCCACAAACCTAACACCAGACAGTGCAGAGCAGCGTGAGACTCTGGCGGTCTGACCTGGGGATGGGGTGGGATGTGGGGGTTGTGCCGAGAGATACAAGGAAGAACTCATTCAAAAAACAATTCTAATACATCAGCTGCTGAAGGATCTGGCAAGTGTCGTTACCTTGGCACTGAAAGCAGGACAGATGGGGTGTATGTGTAAGCATGTAAGAAGAACGGGGCCAGGACAGCACCAGATTCAGCTGCGGTTGTGAACATCTCTAGGGTTTAGATTTGAGAAAGCCAGTCTGTATGGAAATCACAGAGGCAGCTTTGGAGATGAGCATGAGTTCTCGCTTTAACTAAAATCTCAATTCAATTTCTGTATATTAAAAAGTATTATTCAAATACTAACTTGGAATACAGCGCAGCTTTTCTGAGAGCACTCTGATAATTCCCTTAACGCATGTAGGAGTTAAGGTATTTTAAAATGGAAAAGAAAGATCCTTTAAGAAGCCAGTGCCTTCAGATTCAAGTTTTCTTATTCCACATTATCCCAGGAATGGAATAAGACGAATTTTTCAAGTTTCAGTAAACTTGAAGTAACTGCCAAAACGTAGCTAAGAGCTCAAGGCAAACAGGCAGGAGAGGAAAAACACTGCAGTACACTTTTCAAAGTGTACTTCCCCTGCAGTCCCAGAACTAAGCATCATTTCCAGCAGGATCAGGACACTGCTGTGTGCAGGGCAGCCCCTCTCCCCACTTGCCTGCTGCTGCTGGACCCAGGTGGGTCCTTCCCGCGGCGCACTGGGTGCGGAGCCAGTCCTGCAGGGCACAGGAAGGGGACGCGCCTGGGGGTGTGAAAATACAGCAAACAGCTCAGTAAGGCAAGCCCATGTTCATTAATTAACTCTTGTAGTGTGTTGTTTTTTTTTTTTCCTCCCTAAATTTGCTCTCACTGCAGTGCCCTACTGACAGGGAGCGTTCAGCTGCAGGATGGCATGGCTCTGGTACCAAGCATCCAGAAGGTGCTTTGACCTCCCCCCCTTTCTTACCCACTGACCCTTCAACCTCAGCAAAAATAACAGCATGAGCAAAGGCTGTTCTGCTGTTTGTTTGCTCAGGAATTACAAAATAAGCATGGACAAGCAGCCTTAATATCACAGAATTGCAGAGGTTTCTCCTTACCCCATGCACCATTAAAGTTGCTAAAAATTTGGCTACTTTCTCTAGGTGGCGATGACAAAAGCTGATTGTGCAAATAGTAAACAACAGAAAAACAATATTTGGATCCAGGGACTGAGGCATGATTACTTGCAGCTCAAGTAATTGAATACCCCAACAGCAGTTCTAACCCACTCGTCTGTTTAAAGAGCTTCAGTAGAAAATACGACGTAGCTTTTAAGACTGAGTAATAAATCTCCCACCCTCCAATGCCCCTAAAACTGAGTCTGCTATATATAAAGCTTCATAAAAGAGAGAACCTTAGAAGTGCTGCACTGTGCCATGGAAACTGGGAGAAGTAACCAGCCAAGATGGGACTTGGTTGAAATTCCTCCTTTTAATTGACGATTATTTTTAGGAATTACGGCCTCTGCTCTGCACATTTTACTTGCTTGCTAATGATTTTCTAAGCTTGGGACTCACAGAAGTCTGGCTGCTATGTCATGGGATGACCGTGTAATAAAACATCCCTCCCTAAGGACGACGACCAAAACGTTACATACAGGACACAGGGAAACAGGCAATCACAGACTTGACTTCAGTTACCTCAGAAACGTTGTGCAGATGGACAAGGAGAGCGTTCCAGGCCTTTGTGGCCGCTGCCACATCCCAGTGCTGACCAGCAGCCACCCAGCATGGCCCCAGAGACAAAAGCCTCCATGGTGCTGATGCAGCTGGGAACCTGCACCCAGCCCAGGCCTCCCAGCACAAACCCTCTCTGTGTCTAAAGATTTCCAAGCATCACGTAGCCCAGCAAACTTAGCCAATTATTTTTTCCCCCCTGATTCTGGTGTTGATTTTAAGTTCGTAATTCCAATCGTGCCTTTTCACCGAGCACGTCCCTGCACCATTCGGGCCACCGCAGCTTCTCCTTCCGAGCACCGCATCAACACAGAGGATTGCTCTGCCTGCCAGCAGCCCTCGGAGGCTTTGGAACCACCCCAACTCATGCACTCCCCTCCTGGGCTCTGCCATTCCCAATCCCTGCTCCTTCATCGAGAGAAGACGACCAAGAAAAGGCCAAACCGCAGGTCTTCGCTGAGGCACAGCTGTAAAATAATACAGCCCCGTGCTTTTACCGGAGAAATGTGAGTCTAATTAATAACGCCGCGCTGGTTACCACGCAGGAATGCTTGCTGTGCACCTGTAGGTATAAACAGGAATATAAACTTGCACAAACGCGGCTCAAAATCAGAAACAAATGGATGATTGTCTCTCACAAAGAGCCCTCCCAACCTGGAGTACTGTCAGTGCTGTTGGAGGGCGGCAGGCTGTAACTCTACCACAAACAGCAGAACCCTCCTTGCGTTACGAGGCAGGTGCCACCGAATTATGAACACTTGCTTTATTTCAGCTTCCCCGCTCAGCCCACGAGCTGGAGGTTTGCAAAACATTTCCCCCCGCAGGAGTTCTAGTAACGCCTTTCACGGCCGCCGTAATTAGCTGTGTGCCCCCCAAACATCACTTTGTTTTGGCACGACTCTCACAATGACTTCACTCATTTTCCACGCAGGAAAAATTTCATGTTTGGGAAATTGGATTATTTGAGGATTTACTTTTCGTTAACAGTGAACGTGGCGTTCAAGGCTGCTTGACAGCTGCCGCGGGCGCAGCCAAGAGGCGGCAGGAGGAGGAAGGCTGTGCTCGTGGGCAGACTCCTCCTCGGGGTCGGCAGCTTTTCGGGCTCTTCCACAAGCCCCGGCTCAGAGCAGCAGCTGGCGCGTCTTCTCGTAGGTCCCCAGGAAGATGAACCCTCCCAGGCTGATGGCTGCGATCCGCGGGACAACACCTGCAAACAAGCTGGAGGCAAGGGAGAGGTGGCTTCAGAGCGAGAGCGGATGCTGCATGGACGGCTGCAGAAGCTTCGGGAAACAAAGCCAAGAAAATCACCTCCGATGGGAAGCATCCCACACCCTGCCACCCCATCCAGCCCGGCAGAGGTACTCCAAGGCCAGGACGCCTCTCTGCCAGGAGCTCCCCGGACAGACACAGCACTCCCAGTAACACGCAGCAGGGCGGGAGCAGGAACGGCCGCACGTTCAGCCATGATGATTTTTGAGCGCCCGATCCCAACAGTTCTTGGAAGTTAACAGGAAACTCACGCAAAGCCAATTACTCCGCACATCTAAGCTCATAGCTGGTTTAATAACTTCAGGGTAGGCCAGTGTCTCCTTCCAGAGGATTACAGGCTTCCTTCGCTGAGAGCAAGGATTAAACTTTAGGCTCAAATCTATCCGCCTTCCTCTGCTGAGTGTTGGGAGGTTTCGTGCAGCTCGATCTGGGCTGCACAGGGACGCTGCTGCCCTCGGCTCTGCACCATTCCTGGGTGTCTGTCCATGGCAGAGCTGCGTGCAAATCCCTGGGAAACCAAGCAGCTCTGCTCTCTCCCCGTGCCACTGCTCACACTGAGCATGGGAAACCTCTGGCTGCAGTAACGCTGGTTTTCGCTGTAATGAGCTTTGCTAAGGAGCCTGGAGCACACAGGCAGATGGAAACATTTTATGGCTTTACTAGACAGCAATTGGTCTATTACCATAATGACAGCTTTAAAACAGAGTAATTTGTACAAGGCGTGTATGGACAGAGCACTGATAGGGTAAATCCTACAGTGCAGCGCTGCTCTCAGGACACACACCATCTTTCTCCTGCCGAATTAGACAGCTCTTATTACAGGAGCAATGGCAGGCATTCATTTACAGAACGGCACATTCAGCACTCAGCTAGTACACAAACAGAAGCAGATAACCAAGTTACCCAGGAGCTGTATCCCTGGCAGTACGCATTACTAGACATCGCATCCAAGAACCCTGGACGTGCTACCCCCTATCTCATTTTCTCACCTGCCACCACAAGACTTGTCCCTCCCAGACCCACACTTCCCCTGGGGAAGGAAGAGCTGAGCCGTGCAGCAGGCTGATCCAAGCTGGGCCCTGCTGGGCCACATCTGCCCCATCAGCAGACGAAATAAATAGTTTGTTTTCCAGCAGCCCCACCAGAAACCCCTCTGATGGGCACAGTTCTGCCATCTATTTGTATCTGCACAGATTTTTATTTGTATAGATTTCACCCGTGACCCTGCCCCTCCTGTAACAGTGTTCTGTTCCCACTGGGGTTTTCCCTGATGCTGAAGCACGTCTCCCAGCTGCTAATCAGATCCAGCACCAAGGGCTGGATGGCCTCAACAGCTGTAATAAATGCACAAAACATGAGTGAGTGGCAAAGAATAACGGTGGGCTTTCAGGTACAGATACATCACGCATTCCTTGACCACACGACACAAAAACCTGGGAGTAACATTTAAATTCCAGGAAGAGGCCTGGCTGCAGGTGTGTTAAACCCACACCACATGCCCTCCCGTCCATCTGGGTGCAGCTCTTCATTTCAGCATTCCTAACCCAGAAACAGGCCTCAGTCCTACAGTTCCAACACCAAATGTTACATTTAGGGGCCAAAACTCAACAACTGAAAGCAGCAAGCCCCTGGCACGAGGGCTGCTTATACCACCCACATCTGTGAGATCAGACCCTGGAGATCAGCGCAGCGGTGCCCACCATGACACACTGCATCCTCACAGACCTGGAAGCTCAGCCGAGGGCCTGAAGCAGAGGAATGGGACAAGTCATCTCATCCAATCCTTCCCATCTATAAAATAACACACCTGTCTTTCTCATCAGTGAAGCCTCATCCACGGCTTCCAAAAACCACCACCTCCTCGCATGAAAAGCAGTCGAAAAAGATCAATTTGCATTCATGCAAACAGCTCATTCCTCCATCGGTGGGACCGAAGAGGCACACGGATCCATTTGCCTCATCCCTATTCTATCTCCTCTGCAGGCCTGTCTCTCTGGACAGAAAGGGATGTTAAATTTCTTGGCGTGAAGCAGAGGGATTTACTAGGTGCAAAACAGGAAGTTGAGCCCCGCGCTCTGGTTTTAATAAGGTGGCAATAAGCAATGCATCTTTCTGCCCCCAGAATTCCTCCTCTTCAAATACAAGATTTATTAGAGAAGTCGTAAATCACTTCATGTTGCAACTGGCCAAAAAAGCCCGACATTTTTATTGTTTTTGATAGATAGATTTATAATTGGCAGCAGGCATGGCAATCTCCGCGTTTATTTTTCCCAAGACTTTCCTCCTTTTCCTTGCAGCTGACGCAGCTTGGCCTACTTTACATTTTACTTTTTCTCCAGATCGCTTCTTGTTTTGATTTCAATTGAATTGCATTCCCTTTGGTCCTAGTCCACGGGTACTATCTTTAGGCAGAGTTTAATTTTGCGCTGTTTAGGAAAGGGCACTGCTGAAACACCATGAAAAGAGCACAAACATCCATTTTTATTTTCTGCTCTTGGCAGGGGAAAGGGGAGAGCTTCCCCCAGCCAAACCCCTGTCTCTTTATGGCCTTCAATGCTCAGCTTCCATCAACAGCAGAAGAGGACCTGAAATGCATCCTCAGATGGACACCTCGAAGAGCAAACCTGAGACAGCCATCCACGCTGCCTGGTGGGGGCACGCAGCTGGACGGCTTCCTGGAGCGAGTGTCCAGAACTTCCTGCAATTTGTTTCCAATTATTTCCCACATGTGTAGAAAGAGGACTGAACTTTTTTTTTACTAGTTGCGTGAGCATGGATCAGACGTTAAGAGAAAACTATCTCCCGCACAGCCAAAATGTGCACGCTGCTTCAAGCAGCAGTTGACAAACGTTAGAACAGCACCCCGAAAGTATCGGCCGCATCAAGAGGATCATAAGCCTATAAAAATTACAGTGAAAAGCCCAGAGTAAAGCTTCCAAAAAAACCTTCATTTCTCTTTCAGATCAAGGGCAGGTGGGACACAGACCCCTGCAAAGGAAGCATGGGCCAGACCTTGTGGGCTGGAGGAGCCTCCCCTGGCTGTGGTTGAGATGAATATTCTGTGTATTGACTTTGAGAGACCAATAACCAGCGTGACTCGCACTCAGAGAGGGCAGAGTAACAAAAATGAAGCAGGTGTCTGTAAAATCTAATAATAATTTATAAGCCCGTGACCCTTTCTTCAAAAACTCTCAAAACGTTCCACAAATGCTACCAAAGGACTGGTTTTTTTCACAGTATCGCTCCGAGGTCAGAAGAGCAATTCTCATTCTCAGGAACGAGTAAAGTGAGGCAGTTAAGAGACTGAATCGACATCACCCCAGACTTCCTATTGCAGTTAGAAGAAAGCCCAGAACAACATTTCTACACCCTGGTGACAGCAGGAAAGCAGCTGGAGAACTGCTCTGGAGCTGCTCAGATGGATTCTTTAAGACAAGGAGGGCTTCCATCATGCTTCTCAGGAAGATCAGCAAATACAAAGGAATAGAGGACACGCTGCATGTGTAGCGAATGTCAGTATGAAATTACCAGGAGAAGGAAAAGACTGCCCATAATGGACACACAGCTCCTGTGCTGGCCTTCCCTGATATCTCAGGAGGTGATGAGATTCACACACCTTGAGATTAAACTGTGGTACTCAATGTCATAATACTGTGTGCACGACCAAATTTTGAATGAGTACATAACACAAGCACGCACATTCACGGAGGTAAGTCCATCACGGGTTGTTTAACACAAAGCCACTTTTGGCTCCGAAGCCTGGAGCTAACCTAAGAGATGGCTCTGGGGAATAATAACAACCCAATAACACCATTTCTGCTGTCTTCCTTGAACACTGCTCCTAGCCAATGCTAAAGGCCAAACGCTATCCCGGAGAGACCTTCATTCTACCTCAGGACAGTTGTTCTTACCTACCTGGCCACGCGCACAGCAATTAAAAAACTTCTCTGCATGACATCGTTCAAACATAAGCAGGCCACCCTGCCCCCTCCTGCCCCTCCCCACGCACACAGATACACCTGAGATGTGCTTCTTCAGCACGCCCTTACCCCGGCAGTCCTTGCGTCCTCCAGATGCCACCAAGGGCAGCCAGCACGTTCCCGCTAGCAGCCGTGGTACCTGTCTGCACCAAAAGAGAGGGAGATTGAGAACTGTTGCCAGAGAGGTTGAGTTATTTATTAAGCACCCAGTCCCTCGTTAGCGCTACCTTACAGCAATTACAGAGGTCCTAATGACCTCTTTACCCCTGCACAGGCAAAAGCTCTTTGTCTCCAGGAAGGAGGCAAAGGACAGAAGGGGAAATGTAGGCACAGAAGAACAAAACGATCACCCCAGGGTCACAGAGCTGGCTAATTACAGAATAGAGCTCCAGTCTCTTCTGCACTACGCTCTGCTCTACATCCAGCAGCTGAGTCTGAACTACAATATTAATAAAAATGCACCCTTAAAGCAGCAACAAGTGACTTTGCTACTCACTGACTTCAGACTGAACCGATAGCAGCCTGGAGATTAATTTAAAAAAAATACTAATTACCAACAATGTTTAAAAAACACGAGCAGTGTTTTGAAATGGGATAATTACCTTGAGTGAAAAACAGAGGACAAACACCAGGACTACAGACAATTAAATTACACGTGTGATCTAGTTAGCGTGGGATGACTAATGGTCTCAGAACATCTCAAAGCATCATCATTCCCTTGCCAGTGCTGACCTGGTTGCTGAGGACAGCAGCAGACAAATGAAATCCATTTCCTAGAGCTTTATCATTAATGCTGTCCAAAGGCAGTGAAGCTGCATCAGGAACACCACCCAGCAATGAGAGATATGACAACACACGGTGAGCACAGATGCGCATGACTCAGCTGAGGAGGTGCATGCCATCAAGAATAAACATCCCTTTACTGAAAGATGTGAACCATAGGGTAAAAACGATCCACAGAAACTCCAGGATGCCTGACCTTTGCCAACATAACAGCTCTTTTCAGGGCAGGGAAAGCCTTTAGGAACATCAACCCACTGAAGGCTTTAAGCTACGTGGCTTGCTTAGCTCTGCTTTGGGTCAGGGAGAACGATGGGAATACTAGATTTATTAGCACTTTAACTGCTCACTAAACATACTAATCTTACAAGCCCATTTTCCTTCTGGCTTGCTTGGCAGAACTAAGCCATCACGATCTCTGTGGTTTAAGAATGTAGGACAAAAATCTAGTGCCAAGCCCTCCTCAAAAACCACACACACAGAAACCATTATCAAAACAACAGAGGAATAAATCCCTGTTGGGATGTTTAACTTCAGGCATCACTGCATGAGCCTCAGCAAGTCTGGGTCCAGCAGAACTGCAGCACCTTCTCAGACAGCTGCTTAGGGAAAAGACCAGATGAACAACTCAAGGAATGGAACCCAATTTCATTAATTCTGCACGCAGTGCCTGTTCACGTCTAATCCTGTCTTTGAGGACAAGATCAGAAGTCGTTACTAACATGCTCTGTATTTCATTCTGTAATGACCATTGAGACACACTGAAACTACCCCTGCCATTCATCGGCATGTCTGCTGGTATTTCCCACTCTTACCTTTGCCAACATAATTCTTGTCTTCGCTACATCGAGAGGTGTGGTGACTGCAGCTGCAAATCCACCTGAGCAAATGAAAATAGCAAACACAAGTGAGACATTGTTGGTTAAATATGAATGCCATACTACCTATAATTCTCATGGTTGTGGTCAACACTGTTTCGTTATTAACGCCTACGGCATGTTTCCTCAAGTCAGAGGCCAGGTACATTTGTCAAAGGTCTGAATACAGTGTTTTATTCCTCTGTGCTGGCTTAAGGAATAACAGTTCTCTGCTATTAACCATAGGCTCAAGCACCCCTGCTGAGATTATGTCCTCTCAGTTTGGACATATATGAAGAATATGCAAAGGCATTAACAGTAACAGACTCCACTTTCAATAACTACAGGCAAGCCTGAAGGGAAAAACCTGCTTGCTCATTTGCAGAGAAGGCAAAATAAGCTCATCATGTTGTGCTCTGCCTTGAGAATTGAAGTCTAAACACTCCCATTTTAGAAAGATAGAAAGAGAGAGAAGACGTTCTGCATCTGAAGCACAGAGACAGACTGGATCTGAACTTCAACTGTTAGACCTGGGATTCTGCTTCAAGGGAAAGAAGACAAGCCAGAGTTCGGGATGGAGCTCATCTCCAATGAAGAAGATCAGCTCAATTTTGGAAAACAACAACGTGAAGCTGTCCAAAGATCTTGAAAATTGTCAGAAGTCTGCTGCCACAAGTGCCATCTTCTCACAGGCATTTTTTTTACTCTCCCTAATCACTCCCAAACTTCACTCTTGGAGCTCATTACTTTCACTCAGAGCAGCCAGCTCAGCTGTGGCTTTCGTCCCAAAAGCCAGAAATCTTAAGCTTATCCATGTGCATGTCTCACCCACAAATGTGTGTCTGTTTCTCCATATTTTAACCCTGTGTCTACGGTTTGGCCTCTTGCGCTACCTAGGGACCAGCTCTGCTGCTTTTTCTCCTGGGTTCTTATTCCTTTTGCCTTATTTCACCATCTTAAAATTAACTCTGATTTCTCTCTCCCTCCTCTGTTCACAGTATTCTAAGCGAGTAACTCATGCTGACAAAGAGCCAAAGTGAAGGAAACTTTTAAAACGCCGGAGAAGCACAGCAGTAAGTGAAGAAATAAAAGGAAAGAAAGGGGGGAAGAAAAAGAAAGAGAGACTTGTTCTGAAATCTGTCCCTTGTGTTCCCTTTGTTTTTTTTCCTTGCTCCTCTGGAGCTTGGATAAACTCTGTATCTGCTTCAGCGTCAAACAAAATGACTCCAAAGGCTGAAGCCTACACAGTACCCAGGGAATAAGCTAAAAATAACCTATTTTTTGCTCCAAGTTTTCTGGAATGTAGTAGAATTGATCTTTCTTTTCTTGGGATGGAAAGGGAGAAAACACCACTTCTCAGATCTGTCAAGTAATGAAAAAAAGTCACCTTCCCAAGCGGCTGGTGATTTTACCTGCACCTCTCGCAACCACCGCAGCTGTAACACGTTAAAGCCCTGCTTTCTGTTAGACAGGGGCTGGCCAGCTGGCACCCTGTAATGACTTCTCACAGCTAATTAAGGAACGTCCCATGACAATTCCGGGCGTGCAGTAAGGCAAATGTGCAATCCCTTGGATCTCAAACAAGAATAGCAGGGAAGCTGAGTTAATGAACACCCTGTTTAGAGCAGCAGCTTCTGCTCACATAAGGTCAGTCCATCAGCTTCGCTCTGCCGGAAGTTTTCTAGCAGTGATTTCTCACTAAAAAGCAGAAAAATGGGTTGCACTCAAGAAGCCAAAGCAGAAACTATGAGCAAGTTAAAGTAAATTCCAGACCATTCTTGGACCTTGTTTAAGGTCAAAAATCTTTTCATTGCGAGCCAATTTTTGACTAAATGACCCAAAGGTTTTGAGAGAATGATCGGGTTAGAAACTTGGTACTCATGTCAGCAATGTATTTTTAGAGTAATAAAAATAATCTCCATGGAAAATGGTGGATTTACAAGTCTGGATGTGGAAGTTCTTCCTTTGCCCACGAGCTGAGATACAATTGAACAGTGAATCACACAGCTCTTGGACCTGTATCAAGCAAAGATCTCAACACAGCACTCAGTTGTAGAGGTGATGGTAACACTGTAAGATAAACTTACTTTCCTTATTAGACCCTGTTAATTTTTTTAAGCAATCTTTCCTAGCAGTTTCTTATTGTCAGGAGCTTCAATCTCGGTTGACAGAGTGTTTAGAACAAACACAATTCGTTCTGATACAACATTCCAAAACACTCTTATCTAAACAGTTCAATCAAGGCTGATTGGTTTTCATTTTCCCCCAGCTAACATCTGGATCTTTCAGACTCCTTGGTTATTAACTTTTCAATGTTTCTTTTTCCATCGCTGGGAACTATTTGGTACAGATTTACCAATCAATTTAGAAAGACAACAGCAACAACAGAACGCTTCACAAGCACAACAAGCAGCAGGATAGCATCTAAATTAAATGCAAGTTTGCATACGCTTAACAAAAACACAAGATTAAAGTTAACATTTGTCAGGAACAACATTTCGTTGTGGGCAATAAGTCTGACAAAATGAATGTGCTTCAGCCTTAACCCTAAACACCCAAGGTAATTCTAGAGCGACCTCATGAACAGTACTGCACAGGTATCTTGGAACCCCAAGAGCTGTCACACATGGCTGATGCCTGCTCAACGATCAGAAAAAAATAAGGTATCATAGCATGAGGGGGAGAGGAAAGGCCCAAAGACATCCACCCTCATGCCCCTGATCATTCTGTCTCTGTAGAGATAACAAAGACAAAAGGCACCTCCAGAGCAGCCTGGGACCTGATGAGTGGACTGGCTTACCAACTCACTCACAGAGAAGGCTCCTTTTCTCCCTTGCCCTTTGAAGGATCTGTCAGTGGCTTGGGCTCAGCAAGCAGGCACAAAGATGGATTTGCACACAGGAAAAGGCTCTTGGCTTGTTAATGCTTCTAGCAGAGCAACAAACACTTGTGTTGGGAAAGTAAAAGTTCATGCTACCAGAAAATTCATCACCTGTCTCCCAAGAAGTTACAATGGACACTGTATATTCACACATGACAGCTCAACAGCCTAAAATTCACCTAGCGCAGGGTGTTAACAGAAAATCCCCCTGCTACTCACACTTTTTTGTTGACCAGGTCTTGATGGAAGTGCCAGAGACAGACATCCCCTGTACTGAGGCCAAGCAGAGAGCAATTCACCTTTACTTGGCAATACGAATAAAAAGTCTTGAAGACTTCAAGATAATCCTCAAGGTTTCTGCTGACATTTCCTATCCTTCTTAGCTGTCATATGCAAATAGAAATTGAGAAGCATCAGAACAGAAAGAAGTACAGGAAAGGTCCCAGTGGTAAGGAAGCAGTTCTTATTTGAAGATGTATATTATTGATATTGATATTTATTGAACTCGTCTGGGTTTAGAAGTGTGGTCCAGGCAAACACTGCAGGGAGATCTTGAGAACTGCTCAGAAATTTATTCAGAGCTATAGAGTTAAAGAGGCTTTCAGACACAGTGTGTAATCTTGTCAGAGCCAATTACATCGAAACAAAAGTGATGGGAAGCCCCCCCCCCCGTTAATGTGCAAAAAGGTCTCATTAGTGCTTTTATTATTCACAAGGCTTGCACCTCCATTCTCTGTGACTTTGTCAAAACAGAGCACAAATTATTAATGTAAAGTCACTTTTTTCATTTCTTTTTTAAACTCTGGGAGAAAAAGGAAGCATCTTTAATAGAGGCAGTTTTCAGTCACATTAAATGGACACTGAGGTGCTCTGACAAGCAGGAGCTGCATCACTGTTGCAGGGTAGTGCATTGCTTTCCTGACAAAGGTCAATACCCACGGGCAGAATTTCCTTGCCACCAGCCCAGATCTGTGGAGGGCACCAGAAACCCACAGAGGCCTCTTCTGCGGCTGCCTATAATATAGAGGTGCTCTTGAGTTCCTCCCCACTGCCTGCTCACGTATCTCCTTCTCTCACTCCCCGACTCCTCCAAGTGTCTCCTCTAGTTAAGACACCAGAGAGGATGAGAAAGCTGGACAAGGCCTCTGGGGATTAAATTATTAACAGATGAGACAGAGGAGATTCCAAATCTCTGATATTTATGTTCATGCCTATTACATTTCTATAAAAAGCCCATGGATCACATACGTACATCTTAAACATGTGCGCTCAACAAGAGTCAGGCCTCTCATAGCACTTTGGCTGAAATCACTGTTATTTCACAGGCACTGGGGATGGAATTCAATATATTGTTACTCTTTGTTCTGTATTTGCCAAATAACCAATTACGATGTAGCTAGAACTAACCAGCACACTCAGACACATACATATATGTGTGCGCACCATAAAGGGAAGCCAAACAGGACCTCTCATTCAGTTTGTCTCAGCTTATTACCCTGCCCCTCAGGACCTCTAACATATTTTTAGAAAGTATTGAATTCAAGCAAGGAACACAGGAGAAAAGCACGTCTGTGTGATTTCTCTAACCCACAACTACCATGGTGGCATTTGATAGCATCTCTGCGTTTAAAAGCTGGATTTTGGATAATCTTCTCCATTGGAGGTTTATAATGTGATGATTTAAACTCATTCAGATGCATAAATACATCCTATTTTCTTCACAGGGTACTGGTGGCATTTTGATTTTTGCTTTGGGTGGAGAAAAAAAAAAGGGATAAAACGTTTGGTCTGGTTTTTCTTCCCTCGTTTGACGCTGTAAGTAGGTAGTTAATCGTTTTTAATGTGGAATACAAACTTCAGAAAGCAGGAAATTATTTTTCCACCTCCTCCATTCAGGAATGGGGCTAAATATTTTCTGTAAAACACAGTGGATGCAGTGCTGGTTTAGACCAATGCAGATCCTGCCTGTTACGTGTCTGCAGAGGGAGGGAACGAAAGGGAAGGTTCTGATCCGAAACCAGTTTAATCTCGTGAGTTTTGAAGCAGGTTCTCACAGGACACATCAGACAGGAAGTTTAAAATGTTTCTGGTGAAAATGGAAGAATGGGGAAAGAAAGAACAAAGGAGGAAAAGCAGACTGGAGGAATTGAAGCTGCAAGGTCAACCCACAGATGCATCACCAGCTGCATCACAATCCACAAAATGGGACTCCAGTTCTGCAAAGATTCCTGCTTTAGGAATAGAGCTTATGAACTGTCTCATCTGAACACGAACCTGGAGCTCTCTGTGCTGCTTCAGGACCTGGTGTCCCTTTGAGCACTAAGTGTCAGGCCTCCCATTGCACGCCAAGGGCAGCGAAGCACCCGTGTGTGAGTGTGCCCCTGGAAGCTCCTTCTACATATTTCTAGGAGTATGTGCTCCCTTTCCAATAAACATCCGTCAAACAGTAGCAAGTTCAAGCACAACTGGCCAGAATCAAGACACAGACAGAAGGAAACAGAGGCACCGGGCTAAATTTCCAACTGAGGCACCAAATTGGACTTCAGGAAATTACTCCACAAAGCCTTGGGTAAATCAGATAACCTTTCCAGCTCTCTGAACGTGCCTGAACGCAGTTTTTGTATCAATCTGACTGTAAAGAAATCAACAGAGCTAAATTAATGATCTCCTATCACACCTGCAGACAGCCAGATTGCATTTTAAAGCATTTTTAGTCTGGTGGCTTGTTTGGTTTCAAAACAAAAATGAACCATCTGCTTCAACGGCTCTCATTTTGTTTGCATTGATTAAATCAGTGTAAAACCCAAAAGCAGACCAAATTTTAAGCAGAGTAAGAACTTACTTCACATCAAATAAACATAGAAAATACAGCTGGACACACAACAGGTCACCTAAAATACCCCCCACTGGCCCCAAATGGAATCAGTTCTACTTAAACCATTCCCCTCACTGCTTGCGTGCCCGATCTTCTAAACTGAGCGCACTCACAGCCATCAACCCTCTCCTCAGCTGTGTCGTTACAGGGCCTATCAAAAGGAAGCCTCAGTCTCTGCTGGAATTCTGTTGCTATTAATACTTCAGTTCCCATAAGAGAGTTTATTTTAAAAAATTACATACAGTGTAATGGCTCTGATTTTACAAGTCATCAAAGAACAAGCTTTGCTTTTGATAATCTCTATTTCAAGAAATGCTACAATTTCTGTTTAAACAGGATTTATTTTTTTCCACATATTCTGTTACTGGTTTGGAATCTCAAAATGTATTTTAATTCCCTGGGGAAAAGCTCTGGCTATCCATCTCTGAACTACTAATCTGTTTTTCTATTAAGACAGTTAAGTCTCTCCTCCCTCTAACTTGTCAGCTATACTGATGAGTCATTAATTGATTTTTTTTTTTTTTTAAATAACTACAGTAGTCTCAAAATCAAGCAAGAAGCCTACTGAAGAATTCAATTAACTTCTGGCTTGTTTGGTAATAAATAGTGCAGTATTGTATTCTGCCACTCTTTATTCTTGTTCTAGTGTCTGGAGATTGCCCAGATGTTTCGTCCTCCGTTTTTTTTTTTTTGCTGTGGAAGGTTTTGCCTCCGGGCTGTGCAGTGCTAGCCTCTGCTCTCCTGACTCTAGTTAATCTCCAAGGCTGTCAGAGCTGTCACATGAATGGTGAATCATGGCCTCTCACTGCAATCACTTAAAGCCCTGGGGAAGCGCTCAGAGCAGACAGCTGCACAAACCCGCACCCAAGCGAAGTTTCTCCTGGATGAGGATTTTACAAATCAACTTGGAAATAATCGCCAAGCCTGACTGACAGGCCCCTGGATTTTAAATAACAGAAATTTGTCAAAAACAAATTGGTTGTCTTTCAAACAGACACCCTGTTTGAGTCAGTCAGTTTTTTTTTCCCCCCCCTTTCCTTTGCTGACTTTCCTACTTCCAAATAACAACTGGAGCCATTTTCTTCTAAACAAACTTGAATCACAAAGGAATGTCGTTCTGCTATACTTAATAGATTTGCACATTTTTCCCTTTCTTCTTTAGTCTTTCCCAGTATAACATATAATCCTTTGCACCTGCAAAAGCTCCACAGACTGCTGACTGCCAAGAATCCACCACGTGACCCTGCTTCCATGACCAGAGATCCTGTGTTTAAAGAGAAAGGAAAATAAAAAGTTATTAAATGTTTGAATCTATCTGATCCCCATGCGAGTTAACTCCAAGGATGGGAACTTAAGTGAAAAGCTATTTTTGTGGCATTTTTCAGTGATGTAATAAGTGATTTTTCCCAAGGAACTTGTGTACTTGAACGAGCAGATGGAGTAAGAAAGATGCCTGGAACTGAGGACGGCTTGAAGCAAATTGCTTTCAAGGATTTCATATGTATGTATTTAAGCCTGCGGCCGTGCAACCTTGCAAATATTTTGTGAATTTATTTTCTTTTTGGCAGATAAAGCCGTGTAAAGGAAAACACTGTGTGAAGGGGCAGCATGCAAGCAGCAGCAGCACCAGTTCAGCCCAGAGGTATCCAGCATTCTCATGTAAGATGAGCAGTCCCTGACCCAGTGCGATGCGAATTGTTTGCTCCCCTTCACTTCTTAAACCAACCCCTCCCCTCGCGCACCCAAAAGAAACCATCATTAAGAAATTACTCTTATCACTCCCATTATATTCGGAAGCAGGTGTGTCTGTTTTTCACTTGGCGTCATTAGGGACCACACACCCTTCCCCTTGCCACTGCTCCCACACACCACGCTCCAACCCATTAAACTCACACGTAAACACGCACACTCAAAAACACCAACAAGAACCATGTCTTTAAAAAAAAAAGTATTAAGAATCAGATCAAACATACAGTTTGATAAGTCTGGCTGGTATCAGCATATCAGCAGCAAAGGCCAAAGCTTGCTTGGGTGGGTTGCCATTTTGCCAGCTACAGTCACCGTTCTGTCCTCCTCCTCCTCCCTCATCATCCCTATTCCATCTTCTGAAACGCTTAACATTAGATGCTCTTTGGAAGAGAGATTTCTGTTTTATGAGGTCAGGAATGCTGCTTAGCAAAAAGGGGAGGATCCATGGCCCTTCTGAGGCCTACTGCAGAGGAATCAACAATTTTATTTTATAGCTATGGCACTATCTCACTCCTTTTAAAGCTGTATTATTTCTACACTATAAAATTTTCTTGAAAGCAACCCGATAGCTAGGCTAAGCTGAGATGCTGCTCTCAGGCTTCTGGTCTGCAATGCAGCCACACTCCACTGGGGCATGAGAACTCATTTCCCTCATTTGCTGACTCTTGATTTAACATGCTGTCCTCGTGACTCGCTTCTTCCAACTTGGCTGGTGGTTATATTTCAGCTGAATGTTTTAAAAATCAAACTGTTCAAGCAACAATGGCCAGCCACAATGTTGTTTGGTATCCTGCCACAGCTAAATAGCTGCAGCTCTGCTTTACGAAAGCACTAAAGGGATTTCAGTCTCTTTAATGCTAGCCATTCTTTTTCCTGGTGTTTTCAGTATGTGTTTCTATTCTTCTGTCAACCACAGCAGAAAATGATTTTCATCTTATAAATAAATAAATAGGGAATCATAATTCTTCAGACCCATAAGATGCTTTTCTGGAATAACTTACACTCTTTGGACGCAGCTTTCTTGCAAGTCAGTCCTGCTGGATGAAGGACACATGCTCCATAAGACAAAGAGCGCCACGCTCCAAAACATCAGGTTTTTTTAAAGCATAAATCCCACCTTCAAAACCCTTCTCATAACACTTAAGGAGCTTAAGAAACCTCAACCTGAAAGTCAAGGTTTAGAAATTTAACTGCTGCGGACCCTTGATAAAAATAGAACTGCATTTTTTAAATTAAAGTTCCCCAAATAGATATACATCTACAACTCAATCTGAGAACTTGCAACAGTTACTTCTGCTATGCAAAAAGCACTATGCAAGATCTGCTGGAGGACTAACAGGAAAACGAACACACTAATACAGACATTCAGAAGCCCAGCCTATTCTCAGTCATGATGGGTTTCTGCGTCAGCAGTGCTATTGAAACAGTTCTGCATGTCATTCCTATTAGCTGGCTCCTGAGTCTGAAATCTAGTTTCCGATAAAGCCTGGCCTCCTAGCACAGGTCTGTACAAACTGCGATGAATTCCTATCCATCATGCCCGCAAATTGACAACAGGTATTTGCAAGTGTCACATAATATGGAAAGTAATTTAGAAGGGTGGAGCTAGAGACAGTTCAATTAAATTAGGGTAAAGGAGAACTGAAGTTGGAGAACAGGAAGAAAATTCCCCAACAGTGAGGTCTACTGAATAGCAGAGCCAGCCTCCCCAGGGAGGAGAGGAAAGCCCTCTCCTCTGAGTCATTTAAAAATAGACTGGAGAAGGCACTCAACACTGTACTGTGGGGAATAATCCTGCATTGGCAGGGGCAGGATGAGATGACTTCATGCATTTCTTTCCATCTCTGATTTCGGTGATTCACCCAGAGCTCCAAACCTGAGTATGCAGAAGAGCGAGAGGGAAGCCGAAAGGAACAAGTGTCACGGAGCCAAGAGGCCTGGCAGGACTCTGCTCCAAATTCTTCCTAACTACGCTTGCACCGCGGGCCGGGCTGACGTGCTGAAGGTCACGCATGGTTTCTCACACAGCCCACAGACCCAGTCACTGACAGGGCCTTACAGTAAGTGGGCTGGTAATGTCTTCAAAAATACTTGTCCACGTGCTGCACTAAGTGTGGTTTTAATACTACTAATACAGGCCAACGCAAAGAAGCTATGACAGGCCGCAGACACGGGTAATAACAATATCTCTGAAAAAAAACAGGGCCTCGTTCCTGAAAGGAAATTCATGCCTTATTCACCTATCTCAAAACACTGACTTCTGATGGAATTGCTTATTGCTGATCCCGGTCTTGCATTGTGACAGTAGAGGGCTCAGAGCTCCCTGCTCAAGGCCTCTAAAGAGGCCAAGTCCAGGCAGAAGTGCATGTGCGAGCCTTGCAGTGATTCTGTTTTTATTACATATGCTCTTTCACTGCAAAACCCAAACTGGGAACTGTTAGCAACACAACAGCAACGATTCGAACAGCCTGGTTTCACCGTTACCACTCAGCTCCTACCTGCTCACACCGCGCTTCTCCTGCAGAAGGCAGCAGAAGATGGAGACTATTCCAGGGCAGTACCCATTCCCACTAACATTCACAGCCTAGGAAAGCAAAATGACAACGAGCACATTACATGAAAGCAGGCCGCCATGCCAAGCCTGTGTCATGTGTATTCTATTAAGCTGAAGGCTGAATAGAAGACTTTGTTTTCCACTTCAAAGGACCCCATCCCAATCTCTCGCTCTTCCCTTATGAATAACAAATTGGAAATAAATCTTCTGGCTGAAGTGCATGGAAACTCATACAGCTGGGGCCCTCTGCAGCTTCCCAGCTCAATCACATGCTAATTTTTTTGTAAACACTTTTATGTGATATATATGTAAATCTCCCTGTGCATTGCTGCACCATGTAAAGCAATACAGCGGCTGTGTCCTCCAGGGACTGGACTCAGTGGGAAGCCTGAATGCAGATCTCCAATTATTCACAGGGATAATGTTTGCAGAGAAGGATCCAGTTTTATATGTGAGCAGCACCTTAATGTCTTCCTAATGATTCCATTTCATACTGTCCCAGAGGTCAGGGTCCTCTGCTTCTCACCTCAAACATTAGTTTTTTTGATACTGAAAATATAATTGCACCTGGACACCCCATTTTGCTGGGCAGAGGGTGCATCAGGAAAGCCCTTCTTCGGATGTATCAAAGGCCTTTCAATCAAAGAAAAGAGCGGAAAAAAAAGAAAACTTTACAGTCTCCTTTAAATACAGGAGGAGTTATATACAGCGCCCACAAACGCGCAGCACTGGGAAGGCTGCTTGCATGTTGAGGACACCTGGCCTCAAGATGGCCCAATAACTTTCTACTCGTTCAAAGAACTCCTTACCTGCATGTGTTTGTCATATCTGCCTTATGTTTGTGGTAAAAGTTCAGGGCAGAGATCCTCTCTCAGCTTTCTGCTCACAGCGCCATTGGATCTTGGCCTACACTCAGGACACCTAAGTTATGGGGATATCGGGACAGTACAATACTCACATTTCTCTCTCAAACCTGATGACCAGAACAAGATCCCAAATGCTGCCAGAGGCACTGCAGACAATGAGACATCTCTGCCTTGGCCTTACTGCTCTTCAGTCGCCAATAGGCAAGCAGGTCTCATGATACACTCTACGTTTGAAGCACAAAGCTGAGAAAATACTACAGCTCATTCCAGTGATAAGCACCTGTAGTATTTCTATGCATCCCTCTGTTCAGGGCAGCGTTCAGCTTCACGATAGCAAAAAGAGAAATTATCTCTTTGAATTAATCATACTGATTTGTGCATATATACACTCCTGCAGACTGAGGAAAGAGAAGCAATGTCCATGCTTGCCTTTGCTCTTAGGTATTTTATTTTTATTTGCAATGTGGCATTCTGCATGGCTGATCCTTACAAATGCATGGCACATTAGCTACAGGAGAAGCAAAAATTTCATAAGCAGATTGCAATTTCTACACATAAAGTCAAAAAGCATAGAGACAAATGTTGTTCCCAGTGAATTTTTATGTGCATATGTGCAGCATATGTGCAGTGCATGTGTATATTACCATGCAGGAAACATGCAAGCCCAAACATGGGAAAAATTCAGTGAAGTAAGTTAACTGTTGACATAAACGTTGAGATGCTTTTCACACTATGGAGTTGTGCTCTCTTAGACCAGTACTGAATTTGGCCCTAGAATTAAACCCACCCAAATCCCAGATAAATCGAGAGAAAGAGAACAAAAGTTGGCCCACATGCAACAGCATATTTTTCATGTTAAAAGCGTTTCATTCCCTTTTTCCCCCCATATAATACTGCATTGATGTCTGTGACCCATTTGGATGTAAATCAAAATGGATGTGCTAAAAGCCTGGTTAAAGAAAATGTCTTCGAAACACTGTTCCCATGGCAAGGCAGAACATAATACGGCAGCCACACTCAGTTTCCATGGCACAAAGGGCCATATACGTGTCTGGGAAGGAAAACTCAGTTCTAAGAAATCACTTCAAAGCTAGGGCAGCTTTCCTTGAGCATACACACTGCTACTACCTGCTAGTAAGTAGGTGTTTCATGCAGACTTGTGTGAATACATTACATGGAAGAATTCTAAGGGTCTTTTAAGATTCTTCAATGAGAAAAAGCACCTGAGTCAAAAGGCGAACCCTCTGCACCGATCATTTCTATATTCTACTAAACTTCACTGGCAAGCTTGGAGTCTTGTAGCGAGCTCCTTGTGGTTTAGGCACAACCAAGAGCACCACAATCTGGCTCTGTATCTACAGACTGCATGGGTCTGTTTTACTTCTGCTGTTTTAAATGCTGCATTGATGAACCAAGACCACGCCAGTTTCTGCAGTGCTGTAAGTAAGGACTGCATTTGTTTCTTTCTTTTTGGTGCAGATGGTGTAGAGCATTCCTTCGACTTTGCTTAAAGACTGCGTGAAGGACACTTATTGTGACACTGATAAAGCAAGGGCTGTTTGCTGAACAGCTGTTGGGTACATTGTTCTTTTGTGAGAAAAATGCAGCCGTTATGCTAATGGCATGCACATGCCGCATTGGCTGCAAATTACATCACGCCTTGAAATGCTGCCGTGGAAATCTGTTTTCCTGATACAGCACCTAAGCAAATGGCAGACACGTTAGCGTTATTTAACGATTAGGACTTAATCCCTAAATCAGCCTGATCGTTACTCAAACAGCGAGAGAGGCATGGTAGAACACTTACTACACTGCCTGCAAGGAAATGGGTTTAAAGCTGGGCCTGGTTTCATTTACTCTTGACCTACATGCAGCTGAATGCAGCAGAAAAGGAACACTCAACTACTCCTCCAGGAAAAAAGGAAAGCTGTCACCTACCTGCAGAGCAGGGAAAGCCATTTTGGGCCCAGTTTGGCTACATTCCTCTATTTTCTACTGATTCTGTTAAACAGTACCAGATTTGATTATAAATTTTAGGAGGGAAATAGCATGTGGTTTATTGTTTCAATGGTGGAGTTATAAACACGTCTTACTGCTGAGGTAGAAGCATTCTACCAGCTGCCTGGGTAGAAGCATTCTGTAAACTTCTCATTCTTATCAACTTTAAAAATCAGGTGTGATGAGTTCCAACCAGTCCTCTCCCACACAGAAACCCACTGAGCAGCCCCTGCACAGCTTGCTTCGAGGTCTGCCTCCTGACACCTACACGCAGGGCTGAGCCCACCCTCGCAACCCAACCTGTTCACATCCTGTACTGAGAACCAGTCCCCAGAATCTGAGCTTTCTGGAGCAGGGAACCAAAGGGTAAGCAAATGAGCACATATACCACTGCCTTCACTCAGATCTATAATCCAGTCCACCAGCAGAATTCCCAAGCTTTGTTCACTCCCAACACAAGTGCCTTTTGCCTGGGGTGAGAGCTGAACCTGGACAGCAAACAAGGGACCTTGTCCATCACATGGGCAAAAAAGCAGCTCAGGAACAACACAAAACAGTTCTGACCCAACCATTCCTCTGCTACTGCTCAGATTCAGATAAACGGATGGACTATTCCCATTGTCTTCACTGCCATGCCCCACTTATTTCACAGGGTGGAAATGTGGCTGTGAGTACTTTGCAAACAGTTCTGTTTGCCTGAAGCCATCCAAGCACTCCTCTGCTTGTAAAAGGTCTTAGTCTGCTATCACATGCCGGTGTAGCCTTTACGAAATCCCACAAAAGAGATCTGCCCATGCATTGCAGCTCCCTCTCTCACTATTGCCTCTCAAGGAGCAACTGAACATATCATTTTGTAGAACACCTGCCAATTTGCGATATTACAGATTTGAAAAACCTATCTCATGGCAAAAGGCAGTGACAAAAAACACGAGTTCACCATAGCTGCAGAAAGTCTCAGAGCTTTGGGTGACGACCAGCGCTCAGACCAAAAGGGAAATCCCAGCCTTGTTCAGCACAGTCAGTGCATGATTTTCGTCTTGCCCCACAAGTCCCAGGGCAGCCAAGCAGTGCAGGCTGTGACAGCCCTCCTAAGAGGCTGCCTGTCTGCCAGGGTTCTCTGGCACATGCAGATGACAGCGTGAAGTCAGCCTGACCTTGACGTTATGAAGTCTTAGCAATGTGCAAGCATCTCATCTCTGGCTGCGTCTGATGAAAAACAAAAGATTCCCAGGATACTAGGTCTGTTTTCTCTCATTAAAACAAAAACCGAACAAATAAAAACTTATTTTTCCAGTCTACTCATTTGAGACCTATGTACTCCTGTCCTGTCTGTTCCTTCCCTCTTCACTGACCACCGGACCCTTTCCTGCAGACAATACACTAGCTCTATAAAGAGAGCATTCTTCATTTACAGCTGCATTGGAGCAATTCTTAGTGGCTCTGAAGTGCAGCCAACATGCAGAAACATAAAACCCAAGAGGGCTGAGTCTCATTCCACCTGAGAAGGGTTTATCTTACACACAGCATTGTTCTCCTAGGGAGCTGATCATTTCCACTCAGCCATAAATAGCAGGCTTTTTTGACAAGATGTTGCTGGACTGAAACTAGCCAGCAGTGCTCTACTTTGCTGTTCTGTTTTTAAACTCTATTTTGTTGGAAAGCACAAACAAAAGCAAACACACACACACACACCTGATGCTCTGTACTTATGCAGTATCCCCACAACAGAAACTAGTTGTCATTTTTGTCAGGTCTCAACAAAGAGAAAATATGTATTTAAATGCAATATGGAACAAGTGATACATTTTTAATGTGCTGTTGGTAGGTGCTCAGACATGCTGGTTTTAAGTACTGAATAAAACACCTAACAGAGTAGATTAGAAAACAATACAGAAGGGATGAACTCCACACTGCTATAGACATCTGAATGAAGAAAATTGAGGACTAAGATAGGAGTCTATTAATTGCTTCTAAATTGTATGTTCATCTGAGTGACTGAAAGCAAACTTGTGTTTGAATCAGCATCTATTTCTTGCCAATTTCTGCAATACTGCTTTGTCAGCGCCAACAGTGTAACCAACCTCATGGTTCTGTGATCCATACAGAGATCTCTTTTTTCTAACTTCACACTAGTGCATGACATGCAAGTTAACTCTCACATGGGACAGATGGTCCACATCCACAGACAAATGAAAACTGCATGTAAACTATGGGGCTAAAGCCAACTGGAAGCATAAAGAATAACCACTACAGCTAAGAGCAAAGCAGATATAGAAAGTAAGATACAGCACCACCTCATCTGCTGCCTACCACCAGCCTTTATTAGGCTTCTTTAAGCTTAACACTCTGCTGCTAGATGCACAGCACTTGTATAAAGGAAAAGAAAAATGTTCTTCCATGTGCTTCACTAGCTTTCCTTTACAGTGGAAAGCTATTTTTCATTCTTTTTATGCTAATTAGCTCATTTGGGGAATTCTAAGATTGAGCTTATTATCTGTCAGCTTGTATAACTTTGTTCTAATGGCTTTTAAAAGCATTCAGCCCCAGGACTTGTTCCGTGCCCCTCTGTAATGATCCACACACATCATACCCAGCTACTCCTTCACTTACTTCCTCAAGTAATCCCACTGACACAGTGTGGAGAAGTCCCTCAGACACTGTCTTCAGTTAACCCTTGTAAGTTTAGATTCTGCACCATTTGTCTCATCCCTCATGCTCCTATCACTTCTTAATTACTGCTTCTTCGTGCTCCCTTCAAAGCACCCATGAGAAGCCCTGCACTGAATCACACTGCTATTGATGCTACCAGCCAAATCCCGCCAGCTGATGGGGCCATAATGATTTTTCTCCTTTGTTTTACTGTCACAGTAATTTTTAAGAGCTTAATTCAGATAAACAAAATGTATTCTGCCCTCACTGCCTGGCTTTGATGTGACAAACCTTGAGCTCTCTCTGTGTGCTAAGACAAAGTGAAGCTTGCAAGATTGATTTTTGCAGATTTCTGCTCTTGGTTCTATGGGCAGAAGAATATATTGCAAATATATTGCAGCAGAACAAACTAACCCGGTTTTGTTTCTCCTCAGGCCTGCACCGACCTCTTTAGATTAAACGTGATGTCTCTCATTTAAGTGACTCACTTCGGTAGCTAGCTGTTTTCAAACTGTCTCCTTCAAAGCTGAAATTTAAACAATACATTTTATTGCTACAGCTACGTGGACATTACTTCAAACAACTTTGCATTCAGAAAACAACTGCACGATGTCGCTGTTTTATGTGGTTTGGGAGAGAACACTGCACCGCTTCTCTCTAAGCGCTGCCACCTCTTGCTCCCAACTTCGCTAACCATTAGCAGCTCATGCCAGCAGCGCTGCAAAGAGTTTACAGAAAGTGGATCTGAGACACTAGCTGGGAAACAGATTCCTAATAAGGCAGACAGAGCCATCCTGTGTCAGGGGACAATGCCCAGAGCTCACCAAGCACCTGCAGAGCCCGCTGCAAGTTACAGCTCAGCTACAGGAAAGGTCTCAATGCCCTTTGTGCTCCTCCTACCTGTAGACTCTCCTCCACATCTGCCGCCCTGAAACCTCTGGATGCAAATGTTCCACCGTGGGCTCTGCCCTAAGAACGACCCAAGGTATTGAAACGAAGCAAGAGGTCCCAAACAAGCACACAAAGACTTAGGACATAAGCCCTCCCTCCTAAACAGAAGCACCAAGGGGCAAAGAACATCATCACAGGCTTCCATCCTTCCCAGCGCTATTTCCAGTTTGGGTCTCAGTGCCAGGCTTTCTCAGAAGTTCAGCCTCAAAGCACCTAAAAAACCCTGTCTCCGCTTCATCCTCCTGCAGTGAGGACCATACCATCATTACCATTTAAAGCAAAAACAGACGGGCAGAGAAACTGCACTTCAAATTCGGCTCTGTGCTCAGAAAAATAGACCATGACTCTGTCCATGATAAACAAAGCAACCAGCTGGGGGGGAACAGTGCATCATTCTGAAAGACTGCACTATTAAACCATCATCCAACCGATACCTTCTTTAAATGACCTTTGAAATAATGTATACACAGCCAATCAAAACAGCACGTCAGCGATGTACTGAGTCTCTCCCTGTTCACAAAAACAGGCTCGATCAGTCTTCTCTGTATCATTTGCAATTTCCTGTTACCTCAAAGAGCAAAACGCAAAAAAAAAAAAATTGAAATAAAAAATAAACCAGAATAAAATAAATCACACAACACAGATGGTTCCCACTCTATTTCAATCAATAAAAACAGTCAGAGCAGCAGATAAGACTTCTGGCATGCTGAGGACTAAAATTTAGACTGCATGCCACATATGAGATGGTCCATGTTGTTTTTCAAATATCCAAGCAAATGATCTTCACGTGCACAGGTAGGTCAGTACCTACTTACTGATCCTTGGATGTGCCCATCATTGCGATAATCAGGTTAGACAAGTTACTATGGAAAGCCTTTGTGAGCTGTATAACTTACATTTCTATAACTAAAGAGGACTTACCTTTAAGAACTCCCAGAGGGGAAACTGTACCAGAGAGAAGGGAATCTGGCGAGGTGGGAATAGAGAAAAACAACATAATGTTACAAAAGCAAATTAGGGTGGCATGTTCCTCAACCAGCTAAATTAGTAACAGTTATTGTTCACTTAGTGAACTGCAGCTTATTACATTTAGAAATCTTTAAGGACACTTTATGTACTCTGCCATTAAACGACTGGTTTCACTAAAGCAGCTCTACTTTGTTTATCACATTCCCTGCTGAGAGGTTAATGTATTGTAACCAGGGTGGCCTAGAAGAGCAATAAGCAGTATGATCTAGTGCAGGGATGTTCTTGGTTTGATGCTCCGCCAAGAAAGCCATAAGGATGCTTCAAGCAACATGCTGCCAAGGCCAGGAACACGGCTTGTCAGAAAGACATCCTCAGTAACACGCACTCACACAGAGCTGCACACAGAATTGCTCTGCCCAGCTGCCCAGGGCTTCGCAGGTCGGGCACCAGCTGCAGAGAGAAACTTTTTGGAGCATCTCTCATTGATCTCACATTAACAAGCTCCCAGGAGAATTCCAAGCAGGTAATGAAGAACTATCAAACCCAACCAAAATCCACGAGGGAAGCTCGATATTTCACTTCTCATCAGCTGCAAGAAGAGGTTCTTCTGCCCAGCAGCCTGCATTTCTACCTACGCTCATTGCTTCTGCAGTGCCTTCACAGCCTTTCTGCATTGTGCATTTACAGCTCTTGCCTCACTAAACACCTTGGGACTAACTCAACACACAGGAAAAAAAGCGAACATACTTCTTCCTCAGCTCTGCAGGCTCTGGGAGGTGCCTCCACATCTCTTCTTTCCCCAAACATGATGCATGCTGAGTTAGTTTTCTCCTTTATTTAGGTTTTGTAGTTTCTGCATCATTTTGCTAGTCTCCGAAGGCGCTTAGGCACCTTTTGCCATGCAAAGTAGCAGACAGTCAAAACCAATCAGACTCAGTTAATTTGAAACTGATGGTATTTTTAACATCAGTAATATCAGATTAAAAACATTCACCGCAGAGATACAAGCAGATTATTAAATCTAAATTCAAGCTACACAAAGGAATCTGAAACAGTACACGTATTCAACGTCACAAGAGTTAAAGAGTATTGTCTCCTTCACTGTGTTGCAACTAATGATTAATAAATGAGTCTATTAAGTTAATCTGCCAGGCAAAACTAAGCTTGACAGACACCTGTCACAGAAAATTTGTTATCTATTCAGGCAGGAAATGGCAGTGAGAAGAAATCAATGTCACTGCTGTACATTGAGCTGACAAACTGAAATCTCAGAGGAAGTTTGTCATCTTGAACAATGAGCAGTATCCCTGATGGCAACCCAAAGCCCCACAAGAAAGGTCAGGCATGGTTCTTATTTATCAGAGCCTTGAAACTCAACTGGAGCAATTAAATTTCATTTTTAATACTGGGTGAAAAAGTCCAGCTATTTGACAGTAATGTGTGGTAATATATTTACGAGAAGATCTATGTATGTCCACATGCTGCTACATCATTGTTGAACTGGAGCTAAATGGCATGATTTCCTCGCAATGTAAAATGAACAGAGAATATTCTATTATGTAGGCCAAAAAATAGAAAAAAAGAGAAACAATACCCACTACATTTGCTTCAAATTTGTTAAAAAAGAGAAAAGGAAACGCTCTATATCCAGCTGCACTCCAAACAAAACAAGCTTTCAAATGCTGTCTCAAAGTTTTGCTTTTTCATACTTGAGAATAAGTGGTAAAATTACACAGCTATTCATAAGACAAGGGAAGCTTTTGACAGGAAGCTCTTTTTATCTCCATCATTAGCTAGAAGCATTTCAACCAAAGGGAAATTGTTCACGACTGCTGTTTGATTTTCAGCGTTAATGGTGTTTGCCTTCCATGTCCCACTCAGTGGGAATCAGACCTGGACAGGGATTACCAGTTCCCCTTCCCCACATGCGGCTGTGACATTCAGGCTTCCAAAATGCCTGGGAAGGTTTCAGAGGCAGGTCAGTGGGGTCCGGACAGCCACGGGGCTCCCTCCTAAGCTGCCTGAAGGATAAGCACCTCAACATTCATAAATCACTCTTCAGCAACCAAAGAAACACCACAAGCAAAGACAAAGAAGCCTTCTGCCTCCGTCAAGAAGATCCTTGCAAGAGATGTTGCCCATTTCTTGGGCTCAGTCTCTATTCCAGCTCGTTTGACAACATCTCCTTAACAAACAAAACCCACACAAGCAATTTCATGGGGAGTGGAACTAAATGGAGCCTGGCTTCCTGCAGCTTTGTTTTTGTCATCAGATTCTCTGAAGCCAAATGATTCTCGAGCTGGGTTCAGTGAACTTCCTGGGACTTCATCGCTTCTCTCTCAACATCTAATTCCACCACATCACTGAACGTCCAGTTCATATTGCAAGCCTTCCCCCAAACTCCTCCATCACCTCCGTTCTCCCCTCACAACGCCTATTTTCAAGAAACTCAGAGCTGAAATTCACGTGCCTCTTGGCCGCGTTCCTGTGGCCAAAGCATCCTACTGGGCAGGAAGCAGGCATGGGCCGTCAAGCCGCAGGGCATCTGGGTGAGCATACACCCTGTTTGCATAAACCCCGTTTCCCTAAGAAACCAGACTAAACAGCCCACACCCAGAAGTAGCATTAATGTATGCAAAAAGAAACATCTCTGCAAGGGTAACTAATCCAACAAAGAAAAAGTCTTTGGATGCCTTTTAGCTATCCCTCTACCACGACAGACGTGATAAAATCTCATTTTGAGACGCTTCTTAATTTGAACATTTACAGCGTTTGTCATTTGATTCCTTTTCACATTCTGCTTTTTAAAAGAGAAGCTCTTCAGCAATGAACAGAATCACACCCTGCCAGGCAGCGATATTTACGCCTGAAATAGGCTAAGGCAACAATAAAAATGTGGTCCACACATGTGGGTAGCTTTCTGCCAGCAAATATGAAACCCTGGCGAGCTCCACCAACCTCTCATTCGACGTGAATATAAAATAGACAGAGAGTGCCAGTTCTCATGTCTGGCCTGACGTTATATAACCTCGCTGTTTGTTCAGCAGAGTCACATCTTACACTAGAAAAATAAAAACGCTTAAATCTCCCAAACAGCTGTAAACCATTCTTCTAAAACGTTTTGTAGGTTAGTGAAATTGTCGGTTACTCTGGTCCTGGTGTTTCTTAGCACTCGATAGCTAACTTGATGTAATTAATGTTGCAGATTCTTATTTTTATAGATCCACTTAATTCCTCTGATACAGAAGGGTTTTGAAAGGTTATTTATAATAAGGAACTTCTAGAAAGAGTTACATTTCACAGCCAGAGCAACAGCTACGCAGATCTCCACATCTAAAAAAAAAAAAAAAACAACCAACCTGCCTCCAAATACTTCAGATGTCACACAGCAAAGGAAATCCCACTAAATACTGCTTAATAAAATATGAGAAATCTAAGGAGGAACTTAAAACTAGCACCACAGAAATGCATAAATACAGAGAACTCATAGTGGTAATACTCTTTGTAACTAAACCACAACATTTTATAGATTTTAGAATTCTCTCATTCAATAACTGATGCTAAACTACAAGCTGACATCGTGCAGAAGGAAACACAACAACCAGAGAGCAGGGGGAGCACGCTGAAGGACGGGCAATGAAAAGAAAGCCGGGGGTGGAGGGGAAGGAATGAAAAAGAAAAAACTCATTAGCCCCTTCAAAACTGGGATTCCCTGCAAAATATGAGAATTCTTTCACATAAAGAGGAAACAGATGTCCATGGCTGGAATTTGCATGTGGCTTTATTCTCTTCTAGGATACAATAAAACTACTCTTCTTCCCATCCTCCGAGCTAGAAATTAAACAGTGGCATGTCATGCAGAGTCCAGCTGTGCTTTCTACCTCCAACCTTTATTAGCAATATATTTAAAAACAAGAAGAAAACAGAGACAGAAAGAAAGGGAGAAACAAGAAAAGCAGAAGAAATGAAAAACTATGCGGTATGCGTTCTCAAAACAATATAAAACCTACAGATGTTCTTACTAATCTGTGGCACATGTTTGTTTATTCAGGTTTGCTCCGTCCCCAGTTCAGCAGGGCCTTGCTCTCCAGAAGAGCTATCTGTTTTTACAAACATTAGAGTAAATACCGGAGGAGACATTGGCATAAACAGCCAGAGGAGGAAACAGGCTCACCTTGCAGGAGCTTTCTCAAAGTCCCTGAAATTGCACCTCTGTCCCAGAAACTCTCTCTGACCAATTGCTCTTACCAATACCCACACTGCTCCCTACATTAATAGCGACAGCAGAAAAATCAGCAGTTATGAAGAGGAGTTGGACAGTGCTGATAGCACAAAGGCAATGGCAAGAACATCTGCTCCTTTCAGGGAGAAAGTTCTGCAGTCACCACTGAATAGTTCTCAGACTTGCACCTAATCTGTCACTTGCGAGCACTTTTATGAGGCTCATAGAGATGCTATCACTGTGGAACCCTGCATTCATTAGGAGTGCTCCACCACAGTGTCTGAGCTGCACGCACCAGACTGTGGCTTCCCCGCTGCAGCTGCAAAGAAAAACCTAATAACCCACTTCTGAGTATGAAAAAATTAAATATTTTCCAAGGATACATAAACTACAAATTTCAGATCAAATTTTTTCATTTACTTAAGTCCTTTCTATGTTTCTTCTTCTTCTTTTTTTTTTTTAAATCAGCTTTTTTAAAGCATGTTACAGATGAATAAAATAATACTGTCTGCTCACAGAAGTCAACACCAACATATTTCAGCTAATAATAGCAGCAAATCAACTTGTGGGTCTTGTCCTCTCTTACAATTCTTCATGCACTTGCCCAGTACATCTGGATTATGATAAACTGGTATTCCAACTAGAAATATTCCAACTAGAAATACACTTTCCCCATAATAAGACTTGAGAAGATAGCATGCAATGAGGTAAGCCTCTCCCTTGGTCATGTCAGAGGCTGTAGCAATTGGCGTGGTTGCAGACAGCATGGCACAAAGTCCTGCAGCATTCCGTGGGGCTGCCTGAAGGTGAAGACAACACAGAGGAGCTCAACTTCAGGGGTGTCACGAAGCTGACAAAGTCAACTTCTTTCCTTGTAAAGCTTCAATGAATATTGCTTCCAAACCCTTCTTTATAAATTGCAGACTGCACAAGGAACCTAATGAAGGTAATTTGTAATCCCAACGTGAATGAAAGGCTGTCAGAGCCATCAGCCATGTTCCTGTAGCTCTGAGAGATGAAAGGAGTGAGCACGGTGAAAGAATGGCAAGGTTATCAGCTAAATAAATGGTGGAGGGCTCTGTTAATAAACACTGATGCAAAGAGAAACAAAAGCCTTCAAGCAAATGACACCACTGGTAGAACAATGATCAGAGAAGATGTTCTCTTGCTTGCGCTCCTCAAAGAGACATAGCAGAACATGATTCCCACATACAGCACCTTCCTATGAAACTTGCACAAACCAAAGAGTGGTGGTGCCCTGGGGGAAATCAGAGGTAACACTCTCAAGCTCTATTTGCTAGAATTTTCACAGCTCTTTGGGTTGCACATGTGGCTCTGTTGTGCTGCAGGAGTAAAGGAACAGCGTTTAGAAACTTCAACCCAGCAGCGCCAAGGGTATCACTGAAACAAAGGCTTCAGCTGATGCACCAGCAGCAACCTGAGGTAGTTTGCAGTTCTCTCATTTTCAAGCAAGTAACATTAACCCTGCTTGAGCTGTGAGCCCTCAATGGGAAGAAATATAAAATTCCTGAATTATAGTCATCATTCTGATTCAACCACCCACTATCCCTCTAATTAATATTCTCATCTCGCTTCCTCTGGCTTTCCAGCTCTAAAAACAAAGTAGTTCCACTCACACCTGGCCTGAGACAAAACATGCTGAGTCCCCACTGGGTCACTTTATATGGTTACAAGCCATTATCAGTGACGTATTTTGGAGCTGTGTGACAGAATTTCCCATACAACTGGGTTTCCTTTTAAGCACCACCGCACACTTGTTTTAAGAACAACACAAAAAGGGCACTCTGTAGTGTGTAGAAAAGTACTTAAGTTTTTAAAGAAAGAAAATTCTATCCAGTTTTCCCTCCTCTAGAAAAAAAAGTTTGATGATACAAAAAAAAAAAGTTGTTCTGGAGGGGCAATGTTGATTAGGGAAGGAGAAAGACACAGCCAGAGATCTGGCATAACTGCATGTTCCCAGCACATGGAAAAAAGAGAAGCACTGAGGCAGATGCACAAACTCAATGCAAGATGGATTGATTTAAAAGAGCCTGATGATCACAGAGCACTAACTTTTCACACGCGTGAGACAGACCATCGGCTAGCTATTGAAGGCTCCTTCCTCAAAGAAACAATATTAACAGCCTTCAAAATCCCCTTTGCAGCCCCTTCCTTTGCTGGGAAGGCAGAATAACTATTAGAAATTATATAATGCATGGCATGTAAGTTGATCTTATTGGACTTCAAACAAGAGTTGGGTTGACTAGGCTCTAAATAGGCAAATAATATCCATGTTCTCCCACCCTCCAACAAAGAAGTACTAAAGGAGACACTTGTTTTGCTATTCCTTCTCAAAAACAGCATACGGAAAAAAAATCCTCGACAAGAAAATGAATATGCTAGCATCAATTTGTACACGCTGTTTTCAAGGCACAGATAAAAATCTTGTAGGATAAAAGATGAGTTTAGCAGCTCTAGAAGAATGAAGGTATTGTTTAACAGGAAGCAGATGTATGTCAGATGGCAAACTCATTAAAGTGTCCCATCGTTAAAGGAAACGGGATAACAATGAGCCATCTGAAAAAACCTGAACTGATCAGGAAATATACAAGCCGCAGCTAATCTCCTATTTATTGGTAGGTAATGCCTTTAAGTCATGCACATGCATTGAGTTTAGGACCATGAAGGACTGATCTTTGTTCTCATGAAAAAAAAAACCATAGAAGCAGAACCCAAGAGCATGGGGCACAGCACTTCTGCAAAAGTCTTCTAAGGAAAAACTCAAACATTTGGAGAAACTATTACATAAATACGTGGGTGCACACGCACGCCTGGTTGTGTGCTGCTGACAGTGGAGCACTCCGTTCTGTAACTCTGAAGATATTTTAATGTACACTTTACATACATGTAATATTTTTAATGCATCATTATAAAAGTGCCTTATAAGAGGCAGCTACCAAGTAAGACCCCCCCCCCAAGCATAAACATACAAAAATCTAATAAAAAAATAGTACATATATAGGAAGAAATCACTGGCAGATTTTCAGTATCACACAGCAGAACAGTTTCCAAAGTGTGAATTTTGAGTGAGACCTAAGCACCAGGAATTAAACAAGCAGTATGTCTGATTCATAAGGCAGGTGGATCTGCAGAGAGGGGGGAGAGCATTGCTTCATCCAGAAAATATTTGATCAAATAAACTTGACAACAGTGCAGCTGTAATTGCACTGACATCAGCGTAGGAACTCTTGTCCTCAGAGTAACAGCTACAAAAAATCAACAAGCTAGAAAGAAACATGTGTTTCTCCCTTCCTGGACCTATCTCAGCCTATTGGAGTTTTGTTACAAATGTCTTGTTACTGCATTATGATTACAGATATAACACAGCAGCTCTTTTTTTTTTCTTTTAAGAATAAAAAAAATAAATACATCCCTCACCAGAGATCTTGGAATCTAACTAAAAACAATTCCGAGGGAAAAATCCATCTCTTTCTCCATGCACAAGCCTGATCCAAAGTTCATCAGAATTGCTGGGAAATTTGTATGTGTGGCTTCAATATGTTTTGGATCAGGCTCCGTGCTCAAGATGGAGGACTGAGGTTAGGGCTGATGCAAGGGCTCTGGTACACAGCACAAGGACCAACCAACTCAGCTACCCCCGAGTCCTTCTCAGGATGCACAGGGTCCTGGTGTCAGCAGGATCTAGATGTGCAGAAAGCTACAGTAGTTCTCATACACTGTAGCTGAGCCCAAACTGCATATTTATACACAACTTAAAGTGCCAATAAAATCAGTGTTAGCTAAGCATAGTCTTCTGGATGTTCTACCAAATGTAAAATCTGGTGTTTTGCTGCATAATAGCCCTGATGATCTGGTAAAAACACTCCTGCTTATTTGACTTCTGTAGGAAAAAAAAAAAAAAGAAGAAGAAAGAACAGAACAAAACAAGTAACAAGATGCAGCTATGAAAAAACACCCGGTAGATACTATGAGAAAATTAGTCCATTCAGGCTAGGGCAAAAACAGCACTAAAGAATAGCTACTGGAGAGGAACAACTTCCTTCTCTGAAGTGTCTAATCCACGCAGCACTGTTCACATATCTTACACCATTATCTCCATCATGTGGCAGAGAGAAAAAATGCAGATTAGCATTAAATTCAGGAAATGTTACTCATTCTTTCTTTTCTTCATTTATTTATTTAATAAAGAGTCGTGCTGCTTTAGCCCCACCAAGAGATAGGGTCCTGTAGAAGTTAACATAGGCAAGCCACTCTGCTGGTACGTCTATGTAGCACAGAGAGTCCTACTAGCTTACTACAGTGATCTCTTCCAGTCTTTACTCATTAAGGCATGAGCTTTCCTGAACTGCAGCTACAGCCCCACCAACTTGAGCCTTATTCTACATTACAAAAAACTAATCTAAAATCCATTAAAGTGAATTGAAAAATCTCAACAGGCACTTGACCAAACCCAAGCGAGCAGCTAGACAATGCACGGACAGACACACAAAGGACAGCTCCCTTATTTTTATTTTTATTTTTTTATTTTTTTTTACCCTCTATAAATTTTGTTGACAGTTTAACCAATTCTGCAGAGCCGTGACTGCTCGGGCAGGAAGCCCCAGACGCAGAGCTCCGTGCTGATGCTGTGAGCAGAGCGCTGCCTGCCCCAGCCCGCAGCAGCTGCACGGCCGCAGGGACCACGCGCTCCCTCCCAGGTGCAGGCTCACATAGAGCGCAGCACTGGGGCCCTGGGAAGTCAGCATGCAGCCCCCAGCTTCCTGCCTGCAGCGAGCTGGGAAAGGACTTGGGAAGAGGCTGCGTACGGGAACCCAGCGCGTGGGGAGGATTTGCTCTCAAGAACCTCTTGCAGCCTCCTCAAAAGCATCTAACCCTGCTTGCGCAACTCAGCACAACCACTGTAAGGCAGTGGGAATAAAACATCATTCCCAAGCATCACTCTGAATGATTTAATTCATTTGTGGAGATGATGCTTTCAGAGTAGGCCTTTGAATTAATTTGCTTGTCTTTATACAGTCACCTTCTTTCCGTTTGCCTTGAGGATCTCTCACGACCACAACGTTAAATCACAGAACTAAACCCAAACAGCTTCTCACATACGGCCGGCTGGACACGAGGACAGCGTGCCAAGCTGCCAGAGCATGGGAACAGGATCTGCGGGAACAAGGGCGCTTTGCTGAGCGAGAACTGAACAACTGGAACATCTGCACGCCCTCAGACACGCACAAACCTTATTTTCTCCATTTGCTCACCCCGTTCACACACCCCAGCTACAGATCTAGGCCATCGTCAGAGCTGATGGGAACTGAGCTACAGAGCACGACAGCAGCTAACTCTTGTTCTGTGAAACGCTGTAATAGCTGTGATCAGCAAAGCAGACACTATTAAGATTCCACTTCACCAGTATAAATCATCCCCTCCAAGCTTGGCGAAGCACTTAAGCACATGCTTAACTTTAACTATTGCTGAATAGGAAAAATATTACACTTTAAAAACATTAAAGACCAAACAAGTTTTTAGGCTCCTCACTCTTCTTTACGCTCCCAGCTTCCCATTAATCTAAAAGCTCCTCCTGAGCTGGAGCTGGGCCCAAGTGTTTTGTTGAACTGATGCCTAAACAAAGATTTCTGCTAGTTTGGTGCTGTAACCAATGTGGTGAGCAAAGAGAAATCCCAGAGAAAACAGTCAAAACTTTTTGAGGGTGACTCTGGACATACAGCGAAGAGCTGCAGGTGACCTCGCACAACAAACACAGGATAAGCAAAGGTAATGATGCACCAAGAGCTTTTTGCACCACAGCTGGGAGCAGACAAATACCAGCAGCGGGTGGAAGTGCCATGGCCCTGGGATGGGAACGGATCCCACCAGTTCAGCACGTTCCTCTTCATGCAACATCTGCTGCGCTGATGGTCCCTTTAAGAAACCAACTTCTGCGGAAAACATTGACACCAAAAGGAGAAAGCCAAACTGCACGCCCACTGCAGCACAGCCTCCAGAGGGAAGGGGATGAGAAATGCTGTTCTTACAGCTTTAATTCATTTAAAGGCCATTGTGCATCCAGAAGGTTCCACTAAGATGATTTCCTTCTTTCCCTCATTGGTTTTGCAGCCATGAGCAATGCCCACTGCAGCCCAGTTCCCTGCTGGCACAGGTACCTCCGTAACACTCACGGTGGTGGGAGTTGTGTCGCCTGTTACAGGCTCTGTGTGTGACACGCAGCAGTGGATTGGATTTACGGATGTGATTTGAACCTTGGTCTTCACAATTGTTCTCCAGCTAAGGAACAGAACACAAGCAATGAAATAATTTTCACACTAACGGTCATTACTTCAGAGTACAGAAAATCAAACAAAAATGTTGGTTAGGGAAATAACCATTCATTCACCATAAAGAATCTCCAGAAATTTTCCCTTTTTAATGGAAAGTCTTTGAGTATCTGCCTGTGAAACCTGCCCCTAGGCAGGTCTCCAGAACTGCTGCTGCTCCTGCAACAGCTGAGTGCCTCGTTCTAGGTGTCAGCTCCAGACCCTGCAGTACAGAGCTGGAGTCAATGATCCTTACGGGTCTCCTCCAACTTGGGATATTCTATGCTCCTTTCCTCCAGACACTGACATCTAACTGCCCAAATCAGCTCAACAAATCTGTCAGACGGCAGCTGAAGATAAAGAATACCGATCCCAATTAAAAGATGTGGCATATCTGAAGTAGCACTGCACATACCTGGACTCAGAGAGCTGGGCAAGAGGCAGCATGGTAAAGTGAAACTAACAAGAAAATTAAGGACCAAAGAGAAGAGGAAAGAAAGCAATGTTTTCGCCTAATCTTACAGCAAATATCTTTTCCAGTGTAATGCTGAAATCTACTGGGTTGAGAAAGAACAAACTGCTGTTGGCAGATGACATAGAACAGGATTTTTTCTAATGTGTTTAGGAAGCTATACATTACAACTCCCATAATTTTTCACACTCAACAAATTTTAATTACATTTTTCATTTGTCTGAGATCTTCAGGATGTTCTCTTCACTTAAAACACAATTTTTATCTCATAGCAAGTACTAATAGAATACTTAAGAAAAAACAACTAAAATCCAAGGAAGTTGTATGAGAGCAAAAATAAACTTTGACTTTCAACCAACAGCTGTAATATTATTAATATCTTTCTCTAAACTGTACCACCAAATGCTGGTCATAGACTACAAGATCACGCAAAGAGTCGAGAAACCTGCAGAAGAGTGTGCTAACTCTGTGTTCACACGCACTATTTTAAATGTTCAGCTACCACAATGCCAGCAAATGACTGGATTTGATTTGGAAGTCCTGCAGCATCATCAGCGTTTTAGACCGACGACTAATCTCAGGAGGAAAGCAGGTTTTAAAAGTCATACTCAAATCCCTGTAAACACAGTGAGAACAGCCTGTTACAATGAATTTCCAGTAAACTAAGAAAAAGAATCTGAAGCACAACGATACCACTACTGTATATTTGTATAGAGAGTGGTCACCACTTCCATCCTTCTCCCAAGCGCTCAGCAAAACACCTGCAACACATCGAAGTCTCTGCTCTCACAGGTGAAGGTTTGGCTCCTTATGTAACTGTTCAATTTCCATTTGAAGCCAGCGAAGCCAGGTTAAAGGCTGAGAGGCACTGGGGACTGCAGCCCCTTCAGCCAGCTGTGCAGCCCAACACGACTTCAGAGCACAGCTCAAGGAACAGACAATGTTGGTTGGTTTTGTTTCTCAGGTTTAGCCCAAGGTTCAGCTATTTCCCCACCACCACAGCGCAACCAGTAGCGGCCATCCCAGAATAAGACCTCAGCACAACACAAGCTGATAAAAATAAGTAAATAAAAAGCAAAGAACTTGTGCCTTTGCATGCAACACATAGCGACTCAAAAAGATAAATTACAAAAGCCTTTACCGTGGCAGAATAGTTAATTACAATCACAATAAAATTCCACCTGTCAGCTCCAAAAGCACCCCACATGTAGAATTTACACAAGCTGAACTGGAGCTGGTTCAGGGCATGTCATAACAGTTAGTCATTACTGTACTGTGCACTGTTAAAATTGGCCTCAAGATGAATTGAGTGCCTGTAAAGGGCGACCATATTTCAAGCAAACCAGGACATGCTCAGGGTAGTTGGACTGCCCCTTCAGCTGCATTCCTGAGTGGTTAATTTTTGCCACTCGCTTTCATGAAAAATATTTCCAGTACACTTTCAAAAAATTCAGCCATCCAGTAAAAATAGTTTGTGGTAAAATCGCAGAGGAGGGGGGAGAAGAACAGTATTAGTTTACACTGAAAGGATTTTGCATAGCATTATTCAAACCTACACTCCTACGCGAAAAATGAGGAATCGAAATTATATTTTTGCTCGCATAAATTGTCCGCAATCTGTCAGTGCCCATGAACTACAAATACAGCATTTACAATCTAATAGCATCAAATGAAGGTTTTTTAGAATGACTATTTTGTTCGTGCTGGTGATGCATTCCCAAAAATGCAATTTCTGGCTGTTGGAGACAACATTATGAAAACTTCAACATAAAGGGCATTGTAAATAGCTTCAATCTTACACACGTTTTTCTCAAGGGGTTTTAATTCAAGAAATATCCTCACTGTGTGCATGAATTTTGAATCAAGCCAGTGGAACCGAGCACCCTCGTGCCTTTGTAAGTCAGCATAACTTTGGGCAAACAAGTACAAGGGAAATAATCAAGCACAGCCCTTCCTAGAGGGCTAATGTGTACATTAGAGAAGTCAGTATGATACAAATGAATAGAAATCCTCTTGGGCTTCCTCTGAAATTAAAGCACCAATAATGCAAGATTAATACATAATAACGAGGCTATTTTTTTCTGTGTCACACAAACTACATGTATTATATCAGCCCACCACGTACACTTTGAAGCCAGCAAATTACACTGTCAGCAACAAATATGTTTCAGATGTAGCAACTAAAACAGTCATTAGTGGCAGTTTCACAGCGAAGGCCGCAATGAAGCAGCCTTTACCTATATAGCCAAATTAAATCTTCAGATGCTCTGATGCACAGCCCAGACACTTTTGTGACACACTTTTAAAACGTATTTACTCAATTTTGATGGCATTTTAATCAATGATTCACTTTTTAAACGTGACTATTCTTATATTGTGAGAATAGTCTGGACTCTGGGAGTCTGGATTCCCCCCCTCCCCCCTTATAATTTCTTGGTGTTACCGATACCCACTTCACAAAATCCACCATTTGGATAGAGAAAGAAATCCAAATGGCCCACTGGGTGGCACATGGTTTGTCTCATCCTCTGAGGGGGACGAGGGCTTCTCTGGGGATAAGGAGTTACACAGGAAGCGATAGGGAAGCAGCTATCATTTTGTGGCAGTGTTTTGCGCTGAACACTTCACATACAGCTGAAGATTTGCCCCAGGACATGCAAGAATACGGAAGGGAAAGCAAATGCCATTGCTCAATTCACTCAAAAGAAATGCAGCACAGACACTTAAGTGCCACTTCGGTGACAGTTTATTCTTGACAGATAAATCATCTATACACCTGACACAGCTCATTTCTTCCTTTCATGATAATTATAGTTTTAGAAGTGCCATTTAAGGGGTGCAAATTAATTTCCAAATTCCACCTGCTGTCAAAGAGTGTATTTTATTAGGTGATTAATTACCTTCAGGAGCACTTTAGGAGACACCTTGAAGGCAAACAAGGATTGTTGTGACAGCTCCTTTAAGATATGGCTCTGCTCCTAAAGCCCGATGAGCCCAGAGATAAAATAACTGCATACAGGTGTTATCAACTACAGTACCTTGGGATGTTTATGCTTCAGAGAAGCACATTTCCCCTCTCGATCACACAAATATTTGACTCAATGCTGTAGTCTCTGCTTTGTGAGAACTGCCATCAACTTCCTGGGCTTGGGTCCACACCCACAGGCGAGCAGAAAGCAAGGACAGCCACAGGGACACGTCTTGTCCCTCAGCCTCTGAGTGCTCCTGTGGCTGTTTGCACCCACAAAGCACAGACCACTTGGCCTTCTCCAGCTTACATGCCCGGATGACATGCAATTGTTTTAAAACTTCTGGTCTAAAAATCACTTTTGTTAAGTTTTACACATGTCAATAATAGACATAAGCTCCTCACAGTGCAGCAAGAAGATCTACACAAGTGCAGTGTAACTCTCCCTCAGTTGCAAAGCTCTCAACGAGAACAAACCAACGCAAACCAGCATGGCTCATATACACAGCCATACACCAGCAGTCGCTTTCACACATCATTTAGACACCGAACGAATCTCCATAGAGAAACAACTCTTCCAGTAACTTCCAGCAACACAGGTGCAGCAACTCAGTTTAAAACAAAATTAACAGACTTCATCCACCTGTTTCACTGAAGTCTCTTATTGCACACAATACCCTGAAGAACTGCATTCCCAAGAATAGCTCTGCTCCCTTGCAATTCTTGTTCGTCTTCTCTTCCAACCACACCTGCCTTTCCCTGAAGTTACATTATTATGGAGGAAACAGGATTCAACGGCCCTTCATTCCCCTGACCAAGGGCAGAGCCTGTTCCCTGCATGTTTGTCTAACCTATTTTTACGGCCTCTTGTGATGGATGGTCTGCACAGATGATCAACTCAGGTGCTGCATTGCTGGAGAGTTCCCCAGAGTAATTTAGGTCATTACTTTTTCACCTTCTCATCACAAGCATAGGAACAGATTTTTCTTTTCTCCTCTGAGGAAAACTTCCAAGTATACTTGCCTTTATTTATCATTTGTTCTTCCCCATGGCTCTTCCAATATTTTTCCTCCCTTTCACACGCAAGGACATCGGTCTCAAAGACTGACAAAGGCAGTTCTCAATGTGTATTTCATCAACAAGCTTAGGTCAGGTCGTTAGCGAAAGCTAGTTATTTCTAACGCAACTTTAAACCTTCACATGTGGGAGCAAAGGAAAACACGAGTCAGAGCTGACTATGAGAGATTTCCCCAACTGACAGCAAGAAATTTCTTGCTCTGATTTTGGGTTAGTGGAATGTCACAGTCTCGTTTCAGCATTCACTGAAAAAGAAACATTTCTGAGGTGGGAGAAAAGATGAGAAAAACAGATTTTGAAAATCTGAGGATATACTTGTCTCTAAGAAAATAATAATGAAAGATAGTCTTTTCAGAAGCATTTTGCATAGCTGAGGATACAAGAAGGGAAGGATTACTCTGGACTTTGAAAAATAAAAACAAAAACCATGTGAAGCCAGAATATATCTACAGCAGTTGTTTTTGAGATACAGATGTCCAGTGTGACCTTCCATTTGATAAATGTAAGCCCTTGACATAACTCACAGCTAGAACAAGATCACAGAAAGCTACTTGCTGCACTTTCTTCTCTCAGACACACAAAAAAATAGTAATAGTAATCCAACAACAAAACCAAACAAACGACAACACACAAACTTTCCAGAAAAATAATCAGCTCAAGTGAAGATCAGACTGGAGCTTCTGGCTCCAAATCTGCCCCTGATTAAGTACACAGCTTTCCACCACTGTTGTTGTTACAAAGTTATGGATAGAAGCCTCATCTGAAACATCATATAACTCAAAAGTAATTAACCAACTCTGAAAAAAACTCCACTACAAGTCTACCTCCATTTTAACCCATATTGTATGCTGGAAACTTCCAGCCGAACATTCTGTATTTGCTCAGTTGCCCACATATGCCTGTTATTAAAACCACATGTGGGCACTGAATCATTTCATGGTTCGTTTAGAGACAAACACGCAGAAAATTGTGGGAAACAAGTATAACCCCAAGTCTGTGCAAGTTAAGTTTGCGGAGTCTCAAGGACGCTGTTATGCAGAAGCTTGAGCTACAGGCCTATGTTATTCTGGGGCTCAGAAGTGAGCAGGAGAGAAGTCACCATACATGTACACTGAATCTCTAAGTAGATCATTAGCAAAATCAGCCAGCACGACATTCAAAACTCTCGGTGCCTTGCGAAATGCCAGGTATGTGCTCAATTGTTAGTTCACAACAAAATCCCTTAAGTGAGGCAGCAGGACAGTCTCTCATTTAAGAAACTGGCCTGCAATCAGGAGAATTCCCCAGCTGGGTAGGAAGTCAGTAGCATAACCTCGGGCAGAGCACTCCATCCTCCTGGAACTGACATCTGGATAGAATGGTTTCCCTTTGTCTCATCCATTGGATCAGAAGCTCTTCAGCTCAGAGCCAACCTTTTGCTGGGAGGACAGTCAGTACAACAGCAAGGTTGTGGTTCTGATCACATTTTTATAGATTATTCATACTACACCAGTGGCTGAAGAAACTAAACAGTGTGCCAGCCAGATGTGCAATGATAACACACATGGAGTCTACCCGGAAACAGAACCTCTTTTTGATTTGTGATTACTGTTGCATTAAGTAGTAAAAATTCCCTGAAGAGACAAACTTCTGGGTATTTTCCACAACACGTCTCAACTGTGGATCTATTCTCCAGCAACACAAGGAAAATTTTGATCATGTCTACAGATCTCTAGTTTTGCTTTGAAGCTTAAAGCAGCATGTGCATGACCAAAGTTTCTTGTTGAGCTCTAGCAGGACCGTAGAAGATCAGACTCTGCTACTGTAACACAAACACTTCCAAAAGCTGCAAGATCTCAGCTCTCCCCCTTCAAGGGTGTATGTTTTCCATACGGGTGCGTGATTTTCCACAGAAGCCGAATGCTTCAAGTATAAATTAAGCCATTAAATGATGAGATCTTCCAGAAAGTTCTAGGGGACACCTCTCAAAGTCTGTGATTGTTTAGCCTGGAGAAGAGCAGGCTTAGGGGAGACCTTATGGCTCTTTACTACTGCCTGAAAGGAGGGGATCAGCCTCCTCTCTCGTGTAATTAGCAACAGGACAAGAGGAATGGCCTCATGTTGCACAAGAGCAGGTTCAGGTTGGGTTTTAGGAAAAGTTTCTTCCGTGAAAGAGCAGTCAGGTGCTGGAATGGTCTGCCCAGGGAGATGATGGAATCACTGTCCCTGGAGGTGATCAAGAAATGTTTAGATGTTATAATAAGGGACATGGTTTAGAGAGGAAAGACTGGTGGTAGGTGGACAGTTGGACTAGATGATCTTGGAGGTCTTTTCCAACCTTGGTGATTTGATGATTCAAAGCCAGCTCTGATCAAATGGTTGTCTCCTAGAAATCTTCACAAAGATGAAGACAAACAAAGACGCCAATAAAAATCTAGGCTATATAAGCTTTCTGGTCAGATAAACAGCACACACTTCTCATAAAAACACTGGATAACCTGTGGGTCTACAGGCACAGCAACAACACAGAAAAGCACTAATGAAAATCTCAGACTGCAGCCTCCCACTGATGTTTTTGCCTGGCTCCTATTAATGGAATACTACATAGTTGGATTGGTATTGAGGTATTGAGATAGTGAACATCCCTTTTCAGAAAAAAAGGATCTGTAGTTTCAGACAGCTACATGTGTAAAACTCCATCGCATAATTACCTGGTGATTCCTGAAAGGGAAAACAAAGAAAGCCCTGCCAGGTTCCTATAATTGAGACTTCTGATACTTAGAATGGATGGCAGAAAAGGTAGAAGAAGGCAGTGGCTGCAAGGTCACAGATTAAGAGGCATATAGGAAACAGAATAGTATCCATCAAGGGGATGATTATTGCAGTCATTTCAAAACTGGGGAAGGAGACAGCTTTAGTACCAAAAATTCTAAGAATACACTAAACTTGTTTTTTTGACCACGGTTTTGGGGTTTTAGGAAAGTGTGTTCACTGCCCTGGGAAGAACTGTTCCTTTCCATTTCACTTGCAGCACTGCTTAGTCACAGACATAACACAATGCTTCTCCGTGAGGAAAACCCATACCTTAGAAGGAAAGAACATTATAGTGCAATCTCAATATCCATCAAAGCTCTACTTGTAACAGCAGGAACTTTGCACAAGGAGGCAGGTGGAGTTGGTAGGAATTTATGGGATGTCTGTAGACATATTAAATGTCGTAAGTTCTTCAAAGCACAGGTAACACTGAAATGGAGTTTACAGACACATCTGATTTAAAATATGCATGGTCTCAATCTGTACTCAATACCTTCTCATATTAAAACACATGCAGAAGATACCATCTGCTCTTTATAGGCACTGTTAATCAAAAGGTTTTCTGTGTCAGTGTAAGCACAACCAGTAAAGATATATTGGGTAAGACTGCTAAAAAGTGAGCAGTGCTAAATTCCGCTTTCTTTCATCCAAAGGTACTCCTGTATGCTTGATCAGAAAGCTTATTCAAGCTGTATCTCTTGAACTGTACCCACATTTATGATAGTTCAGTTTTCAAAACCTGCAAAATGTTTTTGGTCCTTTCTTTACTGTTGAAGGACAATTTGTTAGGCAACAAACTTCTTATGGCTACTGATTATATGGAAAAACACAAGGAGAGAAAGGGTACTAGTAATTTCCTGTTCACTCAGCATGCTTCATCAGGTAGAGAAACCCAGGATATCTTCCATCTCTATGCCTGGAAGCAGTCTGATCCTGCAAACATCCCATTCAAGTATTTCATACTTAAGTTAACAGGAGCCTGGAGAGCAGAATAGCTCATAATACACAGAAAAGGCCGACAGTTCTATTTATCATGATTTTTCTCCACTGTAATAAAATATTTCAAAACACGCTTGTACAAAAATCTTTCAATTTCAGTAATGTGGAATATTAAGATGTGACCGAACAGAAAAGCTTTACGGTCACAAAATGGTATCCAGTTTTACTGTCTCTGATCCAAACTGTAGCCTGGGTATCCATTTTCAAATAGAACTAAAACACACTGGGAGCTTTACACTCTCTGAACTGTCGTTAAGCTGCAGTATAAATTTAATTACAGAAACACCTCTGACAGAATTAAACAGTAGTGCTTCCAGTCACAAATAACATCACCGATGGCAGAAATAACATTGATAGGTTTACATGAAACCTGACTAGCAATGCTAAAGCCTAAAACCAAAGAAGCAAGGACCAAACACAAGAAAAAAGATTTCTAAGGCCATCCAAGCAGTCGTAACACTTAACTGGCATGGATACAATTAATTGAAAATAACCCACAACAGTAAAACTCCACCTCAGCAAATATATTGGATTTATAAGTCTGATTTACAACAGGCCATTACAACTCAATACACATACAACAGCATGCAATTCTCTTATCTTTGCTTTAAGTTGCCTGATCCATTTTTTAATATGTTTTTTTTCTTGCTATTTCGGGAATTTCAGTATAATAAACTATGGAATTCTGCTCGTTGAGAGAAAATTCCATAACTAAATCTCCAATTAAGTGCTCTTATATCTACCAGGAAAATGAGAGAGTGGTAGCTCAGACCTGCATCATGATTTTGTTGATGGCAGACCATCCATAAGAATTACTGAAAGGACATCTGTGCTGATGAAGTTTAAGGACATTCCGTACCAAGAAATAATCCTCCTTTTCAACCCTGAGGGGCTGCAGGAGTTCCCATAACACATCTCCAATTCGTTAATTTCCACAAGAATTTGGACTGTAGCTCATATATATTTTCAATGAATACCTGAGATGTGATAAAATGTCAGTATTTGGTTATTAGAGTAAAATTCAAAGCTTTTGTCAATTCTAAATACCTTAATATGGTCCTGATTCAAATCTCACCATCGTTGCTGGGTTTTGCCTTCCACTGGCTCCAACCACACAGTGCCTGGGTGGTAAGATTTTAACCGATCACTTGGATAATAGTGCTTAATTGCTACTAAGGTTTCCACCTCCTCCATACCCTCATAATCTGACATCAACAAGTTTAATTTATTTAATACATAAATTTATTTCATTTACATACCAGTAAGCAATGAAACAAGATGTGATAAATATCCTACTGAACGGCCAGGGCATCTGACTATGATTCGTTTTTAGGTGAGCATGTTTCTGCCGCATGTAGTAATTCAGTATTATAAGAATTTCATCCAGTCCTATCTAAACGTGGCGTATGTGCTGGGAAGTCAGCATGCACGCAGTCATTCAGACTTCCCCAAAGAAAATAGAACCATCCAAAATAACGAGGGAGCAACAAATGAAGCAAACAAACCAAAGTCACCACAGACCTGAATAAATAAATGGTGAAGCTGCTTAAATTCCAAGGGTTGCCGGCTTGTGGTGCTGGATTACAGAGTAAAGCAAGAGCCTGAGAGGTTTTGCCCATATTCTGCCCTCTAAGGAACGTTGTTGCATAAAGAACAACTGAAAGCAGAAAGAAGATCCAGTGACTGGGAATTAGTGTGCAACTATCAAAGCTGAAGTGCTCTTCAACAGGGTTCTCTAACGCACATACTTTCTGTGGATAAACCATTCACTGAGCCCTTTTCCAAACTCAGGGCACCACCTGGTCTTTCCTGGCCACAAAATGGGATTATGGGCTGTTTAAGATGTGTTTGGAGTCCTTAGGCCTGCCAAGGAGATGGGGAAATTTGTGAGACTGGCAGGCCAGCAGACATCTGAGGAACAGCTGCTGAGAACTTCTGAAGTTCCAGGAACCTTAAAGTTGATTAAAAATAGAAACAATTTAATCAAGGTCACATTTTTCCTCAGAGAGGAAAAAGGAATTCTCTTTATATACACAGTACAGTAAAAGTACTCGCCATGTTAGCAACTCACAGGAAAATAAGTGTTTCAAGTAGACCTAGGCCATACCACTTTAAGATCAGCATTTCCCAGTGGACTTAGAGCTCAAACATTAACCTCAACAAGTCATCCCATGTATTAGCGCATCTCAGGGCATCACCACAGCTAAGCATGACAAGAGGAGCCAAGGCTCCACACGTCATTTCATGCTAAGAATACGCAAGGAAACACCATTTAGAAGGAAAGGAGCAGGGGGAAGTTCTAAAAATATCTTCTTAATATCAACCTGCTGCACACGGCTTTGCAAGGTTTATAGCTGATGAGTCACTTACAAGGGGCCCATAGATATAGGTGCGGTCTTGGCACCAAAATTCCAGGCGGCTATGGGATTAACCCTTCTCCAATACACCTCTAAAAGAAAACACTGGATTTTCCATATTTCCAGAGTTTTCTCAACATATAGCAAAATCATATGGAGAAGAAGGAAGAAAATATCTCTTCCATTCAAGTAAACAAGGAAAATGGCAATTTAGGAGGTCAAGACAACTGGTAAATCAAGAAACACTCATCTGTAAGGTCCACAACTTAAAATTTTGAAGAATAAACTTTGGAATTCAGTTTACTCTGTTACAAGTTCTCCAAGTCAAGAAAGCCACTGAAAGAAAAGCTTTCAAAGTAACCTCCGAACGCTGAAAGCAATCTCCTTCTTGCAGCCACCACTACTTACTGTGCTGAGCAAGGGCAGAGCAGTGCCAGCCCTGGGTGGTGAGCCTGTATCTCACTCCATGAATTTCAAAAAGCATAAGCATGCAGGACAGGATTTGTGTAAAGGAGGTGGCAACAACTTCATATCAGATACTCGAGCTGGTTTCCTCCTAAGAATATTAGCCAGCTCTGCTCCTTACTACTATCTCCCTATATTAAAGACACATGGAAGTTAAAAGAAAGCAAATCTGGAGAAGGGAATACTTCTCTTAACACACAAAGGACACGTTTTGAACCTATATATTAAAAAGTTTAAGAGCTCAATCAGTATTTGAACACTTCAGAAGCCTTATTCATTTCTGGAAGCTCCCTCCCCTCTGTTAGTGGTGGCTCTGCATGTCTGGTGGCTTTGGGGAAGGCGTGAAGATAAAATGAAATCACAGGTGAGAGTACATGTTCTTTTTAGGTCCCTGGGTAATACACAAGATTCCTGTGGCCTGAATTAGTTAATTCCTAAACTTTTGATGCGGATGCTCGGGACTGTCGAGAAAACCATGCTTTCATTCCCTTCTTTATGCTCCCTTATGTTGACATGAATTAAGAAAAGGGGTTAGTTTGTCAAACCACGGATATTTGCATGCTGAGCTGAGAGCCATCACACTTGGTGGTCTGGAAGTCTTTAGAAGGGCACAGAACCAAACAAAAGTTTGACAACACTGGAAAAGGAAAGGTACTTCCAGTCACTCTCAGCACAAAAGACCAATAGGCAGACTGAATTTTCTTACTGTTGGCTACAATAAATACATCTCAGGGCACAAGAGGTAACAGAGCAAGGGAACAGGGAGGTATTCCTGACTGATTTTAAGAGATTTGTTCACATCCAATGGCTTAAGAAATTTTTTCATCCTTCCCTGAAGACTGCATTTGTAACACTGTACCATTGCTGGGGTCAGTCAGAGGTTAAACTACTGGCCTGGTAAATTCTAAATGCACAATGTATGTTCACCTGTCTCCTGGATCTGTGCAACATATTGACTCACGTTACAGTAAAAAGATTAAACATTTGCTGCATCTTACTTTCCAACATTTTGAACACGTAGCATCTCAGGAAGAACTCACTCCATTTACCAACCTCAAACATCTAGTTTTAAGTATTTATTTCTTACCAAAATTCTTATTGTTTTCACATTTATTTTCTCTCCCACACATCTGGAACATCTAGGCAGGGTCAGTGTGCTCTCAGGCACCATGTACACAACCCACTGAAGTTCACCAGCTTCTTAAACAGCACAAATTACATTGCTTTATTCAAGTGCCCTCCTAAAATCCTGAATCAAACATCAACCATCGTGAAACAGGTTCTAAAAAAAATACAGGAACAAAAGCAAATATATCACAGCTCTTCTGCTGGATGGTGTTTGAAACTTCACCATAGAATCTAGTTTGCTTTTCAGACCCTTTTTTCCCACGGTCATTAGAGATATGCACGCTTTGTTTTTTAAGAACAACTTGTATTTTACATAGTCACACCAGTCTGATACACGTGGAACATAAAAAGCACAGTGAGAAGACAAAACGACATCTAAAATCACACTGACAGTTCTCATCCACCAGGCACACTGATCTCTGTGGTGCATGACATGTACCATAATACCAGGGAAGGGAATGCTGCAGTAATTTGTAGAGGCACCAGGAGCTCTATTCTTCTAATCGACGACAGTTGAGGCCAGAAGTGCCTAACCTGCCACAGAAATTCCTAGGCTTAGTTTCTAGTTTTATTCTTGCAGAAACCACACGTTCTGTAAATAACTACTAGTACCATTGCACATTCAGAATAAGCATCTCCCAGCTACGTAAAATTCAACACGAAGAGAATAAACACGTACCCAGACTTCTAACAAATGAGGAGAAAAAGTAAAGAGCATTGGTGAATCCAGAACTGAATTCCTACTGATCACCTTACCACGAAGGGTGAGCACACAAGCAACATGGGTCTATTTCAGAGGACCAAAAGGCTAAATAGGAAAACTAAAGAGTAACTAAAAAAAATGCATAAATTGTAATCTTGTCGGACACAATTTTGATTGAAATATTAGAGACAGCTGAAAGAGGAATAACATGCATTAGAATATAAAAAACCACAGAAGCTTCAGATATTAATCTACAGAACAAGGACTGCTGAGGTTCAGTCCCACAGCATACACAGAGCAGCCCTCATAATCCTTTTACTCTCCATCATACCCTCTTAGGCTCACTGGGCATGGAGGAGGCTTTCTCTAACCAAACAGTCAAGCTAGAATCCTCAGCTCCCCCTGCAACACACACGTGACAGCCAGCCAGAGCACATGACAACGTGCAAGTGGCCATGACTGAGCACGCTGCTCGCAGAGGAAAGTCGAGGGAGGTAAGAAAGCACAAAGTAAGTTAAGACCTCTACCTCAAATCATCAAGTTTGTGACTAAGTCTATAATCAAACAACATTATCTTACTTTACACTAAGGTCACCTCCGTATTCTAGCCGTTGTTGCACCTCAGGTTCCCCTTGTCCTCTGCTGTTATTTTCCTTTTTGGGACAGCTCCAGATATATTTTAATGTCAGGCCTTTCTCTTGTATCACACTGTATCTACAGACATCAGGGCTCTCTGTATGTGCAGAGCTTTCTTTTTTGCCATGACACAGAAGCGCTGCCAAACACAGCAGGATGGAGATGAAGTTATCCTGAAGCTGCCAAGAATTTTCATGGTGAGACATCTTCCTGAAACGTGTTCTCTGCCCACAGCTTTGTCAGCCCTTCTCCTGGTCATTACTTTTCACATCATGAACTACAGCTTTCAAAGGACTTTGCAACAAAGGTGAGGGATGGCCAAGCAGCCGCCTCAAGGAGCCCGCTGCCACCTGACTCTAGCAGACACATACTTTAATTTTTGTGGGGGTCTGTGCAGTACTATGCTTTGCAAGGGAAGATACAGAAATAAATAGGGGTGTTTGGGATGAGAGACCTGAAGGGAAACAGAAATAGGGAATAAGTAGGAATGATTATTCATTTTCCCAAAAAATAAACATAAGTTGCCCCTCAGAAATCAATTACTGGTGCAAGAAATCTGAGCCAGCTGCATCCATTTAAGAAGGCTAACGTAAAAGTTTAGGATTTGTCGTAACTACTCGTACAGTCATTTTTGTTGGAGGTGCTTGTAGTAACAAGGACTCACTTGAAGAGAGAATGAATGCTTGCCTTTTAATGGCTGCCAGATGCGAGTCTGAAACCCAGCAAGGCACTTCTACTCCTGAGTTCCCTGAGGATTTTCCATCTGGCCCCAAGGAGAGACAAGATACTGGACGGAACATGGGGCTGATCCTGTCAGGCAAGTCTAACTTTCCTCCTTGGGTGTTCTCATCTGCTGCCCACGAAAATAAATGCTCCACCGAGTGAGAGGTATCTGGCATCTTATCAAGGGACTATAAACAGAAAAGGGACGGGGTTCCTTAGAAGCAAAGCTTGTCTTTCTGCTCAGTTTCAAGCTTACAGGGGAGGGAGGGGGACGCAGTGAATTTTCACAGGGTACAAAGTTGTAGATTAAGGTTTGTATAGGACAAGAACTTGATTTAAGTAGACCCCAAAGCACTATGAAAACAACTCTTAATCGTTTGTGTAGAATTTGGGTAATTACACAGCTAACTCCGTGGCAGAAAAAGAAATCCACTGCACTCCAGCTGAATGCTGAACTTTTCTAAGCAAAACAGTGGGAGCTAAATTAGAAGCAATGGAGTTACCCAGCTGGAAAGCTGCTGGTAAAACACCGAGTATCAGTAATTCCCACATTCCTTTGCTACTAAGAAATCATACAGCCCTTTCATAGCTGACTGATAAGCCCAGACGTGGTGCATTTAACTAACTATTGAAAGGCAGTGTTGCTTATTGAACCGGGTCAGCACCTGTGTATATCTTTAGGGAGCAACAAAGAGCCTGGCTGGCTATCTCCAACTATTGTCTGTCTATGGCACATCACGCTGAAAGCATAGCGAAGTCAAGAACTGGGGAATGGCTGAAACTTGCAAGCTACAGCAGGGAACGGAGTCACTAAGTAGGTAACTAAATGGTGCACTGAAAATAAACCTTTGTTTCATTTTTTTTTTTTTAATGCCGCAGCAAGAGTAAAATGAAGACACCAATTGCCACCAGACCGTAGAGGAACTGCAATACAGGAGGCGGTTGCTTTTCATTTCATAAAGAATCTGTTGATCTAGTCTGGGACACAGATTAAGGCAGAGAAATGTTTGGTGCTTCTCTTAAAACATGGAGAATGAAAAGAGCTATCTTTGGGAGCTTTCTCTATGAAATCTCAAAACATGAATAGCCATATTAATCTGGTTCAGAACTGTAACTAGAAGCGAGGTCTATATCTAAAAGCAGAAGTCATGAATGTGTTTGATGTATTTTAAGCAAGGCACTGAACTCCAGTTGTTATTTACAGATCAAAGAAGCTCCAGCAGTGTCCTGAAACAATCTAAGTGAGAAATGCCAAAATCTGATTTCATCCATGTCCATATGTTGCTTTGAACTCATAATTCACAGAATCGGTCACTATATTGAACTAATTATCAAGCTTAACGCTTGCCAGTTCTGATGACTGCGCTCCTTTATAGAAGAGTCAGGTTTGAAGGGAAGCAGAGTGATCTACTGGAAGAAGTACAGCCTTTATTGAGATCTGGGGAGGAAGAGCAATGAATACACAAAAAATGCTCCTCCCACCCTAATCCAAAGTAAATTTAGTTTTCTAAATGACTGCTGAGACACAGATTAGCAGAATAAATACTGATGGGATTGACCATTGCACATAAAAATAAAATGGTTAATTATTTCTCTCTTGCAGAAAAGGTTTTGTTTACAGTTAAACAGAAGATATCGATATTATCTAAAATCTAATTAGGGCATTTTTGTACATGGAAGTAAAATTGAAACAACAATTTCACACCACAGCCTAATATGTTTAAACTAAATTACTAATAATGGAAAAAAGCCATTGAGAACGTATTTCTTGTAGAGACAGGAATGCATCAGCAAAGTGCGTTCTGATACCAGTAATAACTTTTAAAGCAAGTTTTTCGCCAGTTAGTTACAGTGGTCTGAAATGTCCACAAACATTGGTTTGCCAAAGAAATGGTTTCAGGAATCACACAGCTTAGGGTATAATTAAAAAGCAATCTATAGGAAATAGGTTATTACCAGTATTTAGTAGCTAATTTGTTAGTTAATGCCTTAACAAAGCTCTCCTTTGATTGCAGCAGGGGGAAGAAAACACAACTTCAAGAGGATTATTTGCTATTAAGACTTGTACTCAATTATTGGGAAGGCTGATGTGCTCCTTTCAGGAGGCCTGCAATTACAATTGCATAGCAGTCTCCAGGAAAGCCTGGATGGATTCAGCCTGTGCTGCAGCCAGCTTTTCCCACATGCAGGATGCAAGTTTAGCCTCTGATTTTCAAGGACAATTTACAAAGTACTCCCACTAATATGGGTGCTGGCAAACAAACAGAGATGCAAGCTGAATGTTTCTTGATACCAATCACACTTTTTTTTATTATTATAACCACTTACTTCAGTGTCCCCTTCCACTTTCCCTATATTCTTTAATCGTATTTCTAAAGAAGCAGTTACACAGCTGCTGGAATCTCCGGACAACATTCTTCGTCAAGATAATGTGACACTTCCTTTGCTTTTCCCTCTCACAAAAATGACAACGTGAAGGATAAAGATGCTATTGATAGAACTTGATAAAAATTAGGCTACGTTACTGGAACTAAACACAAATGTAATCTACAAACATACTCACTGTGCTGAACCAACTACAAATGAAGCTACCAGCACTTGCTGCCATCTACTACCATAGGTCCTAGCATGCTGATCAAGGTGAGGTTTTTAAAACAGCATGCTAACCCCAGAGTAAACTTCAGCTTACAGGAAATGCAATCCCCAAACCACCAGGTAAGAACAAGACATGCTTTTCCTGCCAGTACTACTTCTCTAAACTCCATTACCATACTCCTTGTGCAAAGACTTCCCTATAGTGAAAGCTGCAAATAAAAGCATCTTTAACAGTATAATCAAACCTGAGCTATCATTTCTATGTAAAAGTTGGTTTGGGGAGCTGTAGCCCAGTTGACACAATCTCCAGAAGCCTTCAGCTGCAGAGCAAAGTAGAGAGGCCCATTAATCATAGTTATCAAGATTGTCTACCCTGACTTTCATGCAGTTAGGGGAAATGTGCTATTCTACTTCAGCAACAAGGAGCAAGGCTAAAACAAACTGACCTAACCGCATGGGTCATTTCCAGAAATAGAAAGTATACCAGCAGCACAGCTGTACAGGCCAGAAGGCAAAAAGCTGGGAGGGTTTGAGAAAAAAAGAGAACAAAATTCACCCCGAACTTGTGAGGTATGTAGCCAGTGGCAAAACTACAGTGGGCCAAATTTTGTGTTAATTGGCATTTGGTACATTAAAGTCAGCAAGACAAGATTCAGTTAAGTGCTTCACGGTCTAACATTTAATGAGACTCCTAAAATGCTTTCTTGTACTTCAGGATTTTGTATCAGCAAAAGCAAAAATGGAGGAGATAACCTCCCACAGAGGTATGAGCTTATTACTTATTCAGATACATATGGATACTCCTTTATCAGCTCTTCTCTTTCAAAGAGACGAGACAGTATGATGTCAAATGCAAACACAGAGAACAACGTACTGGCTCTTATTTCCTTGGAACACAGAGGTACTATCCTAGGCTATATTTCTCTCTCTTTTTTTGTTGGAGAGAGCATTCACAGGCCTGAGTTTACTCACGACAGAAATTCACCCACGTGCATCACCAGCAGCCTTTAACTTGAGAAGATTGAAGCCTGGGACGGACAGATTTGGCAGTGACCTGACAGTTGCTGTATCTGCAGCGTGAAGCCAAAACATTCAGGCCAAGCTCTACTTTATTGTAGCCAGGCCTGCTGGCTTTGAAAAGCAAGAATACAGTTTTCACTTAGTCAACTTGCATAAAAAGAAAATTTGCAGAGCTTACACTTTATTAGCTTCTATAAAATTAACAGAAAAATAAAAGCGAGATAAGAGCCTGGTTTAATAACACTATTTCCATTTGCAGTATACACACTGGGCCTGCTTTGCCTACATTTCTATAAAAATAATGAAAGTCATGCTACCATCTGTCCCTCCTGTTCCATCCCCCACAAGCATTTCCAGCTACATATGAAGTGACTGCACGCTCTCTCATTACAACTCCACTTCTTCAGTCCATGCAAAGAGTCCTTTCTCCTAGTAGGGAGACCACAGCCAAGCTGCTCTTCAAAATCAGAGATATCTGAATGGAAGCATCCCATATGCAACACAGTGAGTGAGCTTTGTTCGTGCATCTCTCAAGTCCCACCAACTCGAGCCATTCTCCTCTTATCTCACGGGAGATCCTGTGTGCCTGCACAATTCCAACTAGTCACTCAGTACCAAAAAAACAAACACAAAAGCAAAGTCCAACCAATCAAACAAGAAGTATCAGCCTCTAATTTGCACTGCCATAGAGGCCTCTTTATTCTTAAAAAGTATTTTCTTATAATTGTTGGTTTTCCAGTGTGATTTTCAAATTAAGGTACACATCACATGGAGATTACCTCAAAGATGACAGAGAATACATTCTCTTCTTTATAACCACGTAGGCTTTACTTCACAGTGCAGGAAAACAGGGGAGGAATGCAGACCTAGAGATTCTATTCAATCCATTCATGCCATATGAAAACCTAATCAAAGTTAAAATATATATTTGTATATGAATCCATAAAATCACTTCCAAACTAAATCTCACTTCATTTATTCACCGAAGTCAGTCCCAGGAAATTCAACAGGACTACTCCCCAGAGGCAAACTAAATGAATAGCATTAGAAATTTCATGTTTCCTTTGCAACTGGGTTGAGAGGTAGGTTTAAAGCAAAGTCAATTTCAAGATCCACAGATCATCCCAAGCTTGGATCCCTTGCAACAGGCACTGCTGCAACCACAGGCGCTTTGTGCCCTCTAGCGTACGGCTGCTTGTAGCGCTGCAGTCAACAGTCCCATAGCAAGGGAGAAACAGAAGAAAGGTCATTGTGCTCTGTTTTTTATTTATTTTAAATAGAAGCAAAAGTTCCCATGCCCAAAATTAACTTCTTTGCCATCAGCCAGACAAAATGTTTATTGTAAGGATTGATTGCTAGTGCACTCAAGATTTCCCTTTAAAAAAAAGCTAAGCAAGTTGTTTGTTCTACTCAGTTAGCTAAAACCAGTTAGCTAAAGCCCTTGATATGTTCTGAAGCTAGGTATGACTGTCAGCATTTTCATTTTTTGGGAAGAGTCATCTGTCCTCCATTCACAAGATTGAAATTAAGTCCTATTTCCTTCAAGACAATAACCTAGTCTCTGTGTTAACTACTGTAAAGAACTATTCTGGTAGTCAACTGTCACAAGTGCCTCTCTAGCCATTATTCCACATTATCTGAACTGTGATAAACTACATAAGCTCTGTTTCAGGTCTTCACCTCCCTCCCCCCCAACTTCACCTATAATCTTTGCATTTTGGTTTCAACTTTTCAGTTTCATGGTTCTCGGTGCCTACTTACATGTGTGTGTACATACACCTTACACATCCATCATGTAACAAGTATTATACAGATACAAACGTGCATGTATGTACTACATATATGTATGTATGCGTGTGTATATATAGATATAAAATCTAGCAACGCGGGAGGGTTGGGTGGGATTATTTGTGGTTAAATAAAGCATAGTTTCAGCAGCAGCAGCCGCCTAGATTTTAATCTCCATCCTCTCTTATACATGCTTTATCTACATCCCTCCAATGCTGTTGTTGTACCTACAGATGAAAAACCATGATCACTGTTGCCTTTGATAATCTACACAAATGGTAACTCGAGGGCTAAGGCTTCCCCCAAAGCCAGTACCACAGAGGTACTAACCTCCCAGCAGTAAGGAGGGGAGTCCCCTGATCAAATCAGTAGAGCTTATGTGACAATGCCTCGAGACCTCCCTCTTGCTGAACTATTTCAGCATGCTACAGAATTCGAAAACATCACCTTTCTGATAAAAGAGAGAACAAAACAACAGTCCCCACTAAACTTTGGCTGGAAGCTCGTAAGTACTAAAGGCTCTCAGCCAGTGCTGAGCTCCAGGCCAAGCAGAAAGCAGACAGCTCGGGCTCTGGTCCCACGCCAAGCCTGTTCCCCAGGACTCCCACTGCACCCTCAGGTCCCAAGCTCACCTCTTGACCAGAGCAGACATTGTACTGAATTAGAACACTCCTGGTTGTGATAGTATCATGCAAGTAATTTTGGGGAAAAGCTTTTGATCTTGGATTGATTACTCTTCTGCTCTGTAGCAAATGCAGAAAAACCAGGTAATAGCAGCCACAAGTACAAAAAACAGATAACTGCTGTTAATGCTGACAGCAGTATAATTCTGTAAGGAAATCTTCCACTATGAACGCCATTCTTTGTCTACTTCAGGCAAGAATTTCATCCTTGAAAGCCAGTCCTGTATTGCTGAACTGCTTGTTGTTCCAGACCAATCATATATGCTTACTTGTCTATTTGCCTTAGAAAGTGCAAGACCCTTCACAAGTTATTCTTAAAAACAACATCATATTTTACATGTATATGCATGCACGTCTCTTTGTACAGATTTTATATAAACAGATATACCACACACACTCCTATCTTTTTTATGGTTAGATAACAACCTCCTTCAGCACAGACAAACACAAATTGCTTCACCCACAAATGAAATGCAGCCTTCACCAGATAGAGCCTGGCAACTCCTCAGCCATCTGCAGGATTACTACACAACTTAGTTAAACAGGAAATCTTGTCTCCCACTGCAAACTGCATAAAGAATTGAGGCAGACAGAATACAGTTGCCCATAGTGGAATGTAGCTATGGAACTAAAATCAAAATCAATCACTCAGCCAAGAATTCCACAAATTTTTGTTTGACTCTTTCTTTTTGCCTTTAAACAGCCACAAGCGTTAAGGGCAGCCAAATTTTACAGAAGTAGGCATAACTATCTAACCCTACTAGACGTGACATGACTCTAGTGTCATGCTATCGGGCTACAGTAACTGAAGATAGAGTTATTCATTTAATACATTTAATTTGCCTTGGAAAGCTTCAACGTTATTCATTCAGTAACACTACCACAAAGCATTCTCTTTTTATTACTTTAAAAAGTACTTCTTACAATCAATTCTATTTGCCACCTACTACTTCTACCTCTTTAAGCCTTTTCTCTTTTTTTTTTTTTAAAAACCATGAGGAGTCTTCTGTTGCCTGTCCTCCCCTCTATTACAGTCACCCATTCACATCAGGAAAAGAGTTTCTTACCATGTGTTCCCTTTCACAAGGGATTCACAACCACTTCCCCATCCTTTGTCACAGATGAATTTATTTAGGTGAGGAAATAAAGTGGGGAAATTCATATTAACATTCTCCACTAGAGACAGCATGTGGAATATGCTCTTCAAACCAGTGCCAAACATAAAAATAAAGCACTACCAATATAAAGAATACAGTTCTTAGATTCTTTAATAACCAATCAACAAATGACAACAACAAAAACCTTACAGAAACAATAACCTCATGAAGAAAACCCGAACAGAGTTTGGCATTCTCTCAACTTTTTCTTGCCCACAATGTCACTACTGACCCACAAAATGCATTCCTACATCATGAATGTTGCAGAAAACATTGCTTGCAAAATTGCTTCAGTAAACTGCTTTGAGAAGGTCTGGAAACAGTATCTCAATTTCAAGCATGAAGTAAAATACGCTTCCTGCAAGACTTCACTTGCATACACTTTAATTTGAAAAGAATCTGCTTTATCAAATCATACAATTCATTTTTAGTGCATGCAGTTTTCAGAAACGTTTTGTCTGTTTACAGACCTCAGATGCAAGCCTGTACTTTTCCAAATACAGAAACACTCTGCATATATGAAAGTCTTTTCATCTGAAGATATCCACTGATGTCTGAGAGACCCTATAATTGTAAGCTCCACTGGTAAGTCAACGGCAGCAAGGATGGTTACACTCTGCCTTAGAAGAAGTGGACATGGATGCTGCAACTAGCCTGAGGAAGAGAGGACATTCAACTGGAAAAATCCCAGATCACTGCATACAGTTGACAGACAAACAAACAACTCTCCCCCCTGTACCTTACAATAAGGAATTTACTCTCCATCTCTGCCCATCCTGGCCAGTTTATTCATCGTTCAGGCAAGTCACATAACCCAATTCCCAAAACCAGTAAATCAGAGAAAAGTGGGTTTATTTTGCAGTCTGCAAAAGTCTTTTATAAATGCCTTTTTAGATTTCCATTTTCCATTTCCTAATACTGCTCTTACATTTGTAGGGAGAAAGTAACAAGTATGTTGAATAACCCACAAAAATAAAAGGACAATTACGTCTTCTTCACTTTTATTGGGGTTCCAGGTCATGAGGTAGGATATGCCTGAGCCCTTACACCAGAGCATGGAGCTGTCTTCTGCTCTTACATCAAAAGAATCCTTTTTAATCCTTACTCACCATCCAAAATGACAATCCATTGAATAAAGCTATATAGAAAGATACAAGCATTCTACCAGATATCTGATAACTCCAGTGATATCCTTTCTCCCAAAAAAGCAGGGTAAAGGGCTGGGGGGAAGCAGAGGGTTTTGGTTTTCACTCTCTTCCCCCCCCCCCCAACTTTCCTATTAATCACGTCACATAACTTACGCGCGATTTTCCACATGGTAGGGACTAGATAGTTAATCAGTTTTTATAGTTCCCATCCCCTCCATGAGATTGCTGCTGTTCTGTATGGAAACACTGAAGCCTAAGAAATGCAGGTTGCTCAGCAGAAGTCAAAAAAGCCAGTCTTATGGATCCTGCCTGGCAAATTGCTGGTTAAATCTAACCTCACCAGAACCACAAAACAAAGTTAAGCTAGCCCTGTTTTCCAGAAGGTAACAGAAGGCAGATACTGCACATATTTCATTAGAGAGGATGTTTCTTTTTCCAAATATTGTATTAAGATAGTGTCCTGTTTGCCTATTTCTATCGACATCTGCTCTGAAATTAAAGAGAACAATAGAAGATCAAAGATTTAATTGTGCAAGGAAAAGAATGTCTTAATAACATTCTTTCTGTCCTACAGCAGCAGAGATCAACTTTTTTTTAAAAAAAAAAAAACAACCCAACAACCTAACAGCAAGGAGAACAGGATATTTATACAAAAATGTCCTAACAAAAGAAAAACATGCAGAACTACCTCTAGTGGATAAACAAACGAGGCTCCCTGTTTGCAGACTGTTCTCTATTGAGCTCAGCCCTCAGAGACTCCCTCCCTGGCTTAGTCAACAATGTTTAAACATATCTCAGCTGAGTCCCACATTTTTTACATGTAACCTCCTCAGCATCCTTTGTTCATCAAAACTTGAAATGCAGGAAAATGTGGCAGGTGCACCCTTAAGGCTCATTTTGCTTCCAGTTGTTCCAGACACCTCTCACTTCCTCCCAGGTAGTAAGTCATTTAAGTGGAGATTTTTTTTTTTGTTGGTAATTTTTCTCCTAGTTCCTTCTTTCAAGACATCTGTGAATTATAAAGATCCAGTCCTCCATCTCCTCTGTCTTTGAAGAAATAGTTTAATACTCATTTTAACTCCTTTCCAGTCTACCTCTGGGCTAGGGCCCAGCCCATCTGCACTATTTTTGGAAGTAAGAAATTAAAGCCACACCAAACACCCACTCAGCACCCATCCAGTTCTCCCAAACACTTCCACAGTAACTCACAGCAGAAGAGACACTGTTTCACTGTGACACTGCTTGTGCAAAGCTGAACGTGCAGATATACAACGAGTAAAGTAACTCGCTGCCCAGCGAGCTATTGCACACACAGAAACTGGACAAGGCACTTCATTTTCTCTTGTGTTGTCTTCTCATTCATAATAACATCCTTTAAGACATCTGTTAGAGTCCTGTAACATTAATGGAAATGGAAAAACTCCAAAGGGAACTCAGGGGTTTCTGTCTTTTTCCCATGAACTGAACATTATGGAATTTTAACAGATGTTCTACTTGGTCATAGTTAATAAAATGAATTATGCAGGAATTAAAAATCTGGCTCCATTTGCTTATATAAGATCTCAGCAGCAGAAATACATTCCCATTCAGAAATTCTAGAGGATTTACAGTGCATTTACAGTCTACTCCTGTCTTGTTATAAGATGGCTGAAGATTTTACAAACCAACTTTCTCTTGTGGAAATCACGAATACATTTTTTACCTGTTCACTGCCTGCTCTTGGTAGCACAATCTAGTTTCCACATCAGCGCATGCTGGTACACTCTGACCACAGGAAAAAATGATTTTCACTTTGATTTGCTTTGGAAGTTGAATTCTCATGATGTCACACCTTTTCACAGCCTCCAATTTCTACCATTTATTTAAAGTCTTAGTCAGCCACTCAATAACCATACTGGCACATTGTGCTTTGTCACAAAGACTCTTTTATTAGAGGATGGGTGTCCCTTTAAGTCTACTACTGCAAACAGAATGATGCTCCATACCTTGTTCCCCTTTAGATTTTAGGGCTAGTAGTTCAGAGTAGGTGAAAAAGTCATAGCCAAAACTTCCAAGCGTACAATCACGCTCTGTTCTCCACTGAGGTTAACTCAAACGAAGGTAATTCCAAAAAGCACTACATATTTCACTATCTTCTTTCTTTTCTACTTTCTGCCTGCACAGAAAGTTGTCTGATGAGAAGGAGGAAAAGCTAATGAATAAAAATCAAAAATCAAACGGGATAACAACTACTGCACCAGAAGAGAAGCAGCACAACAGCTAATGCAAATTATCTAGAACAGAATAAGGCTGCCTTGACAAGATCTACAAATACTATGGAAAAAAAAAAAGAGATTTCAAGATTGCTTTCCCTTTATAAACAACCAGACTCATTTCCAAGCAACTGGCAAACAGATTGTCCAGGCACTGAGACCTGCTTTAAGTAATATGCAAAACCTTACACTGATGCAACAATGAAACCTTTCTTAAAATCTGGTTTAATAATTTTGTCAGTGCAAGAAGATCACTATTTTCAAAGCATCAATACTCACAGCTGCTTCTATTACTTTCTTTTTTTAAATGAAGAAACTGTGCACTGAAAACCTTCTAACAAAAAACGCACTCCACTGTAACAAAGGGGTTTGCCTAAGTAAAGAACCAAAACATACAAATGAATTCTATAAGCATAAAATTCAGCTGGAGTCTACACATGCTATGCAGCTACCAGGATGAGTCCAATAATGAATTAATATAAATTTTTATCTGAAAATAGAGACTTTCCCTAAAGAAAGAAGTGTATTCAAATAGAGGGGAAAATAGCAAGATTAAACATCAGGCTTATGTTATTTCAAGCTGAAAGTTCAGTATTCAGTTCTTACTTGAATGGACATTGCTTTACAATATTTAAGTGTCTGAAAATACAATGGTCTTAACAGGGTGTTAAATTCAAAGATTGTACTTCATTTTATTTTTAAAAACATCACTTACGATTTGTTTCATTTTGAAAAGAAAGCACATTTCATTTGGTAATCATTTATTTCTCATTCCATTGGACAGATCCACCCAAAAAGCAATACTTCAACACAAATCAGTTCTGAAGGATCTTTTATGAATATACATAACGGAGAGGACCCCATTAAATTTCCAACAGAGTGCTGCCATTTTGAGTAAACAAAGTTATCTCTGCAGGGTCACACACTGTGCCATGAATATGATCTGCAAATTAATTACCACCCTGACATATGTCAAAACAAATTTTAAGGAGAATAGTACCCGGTTGTAACCATGTGTTTTATCTACCTGTTAGTATGCAAAATCTGTATTCAATGGCATCTAAATTTATTCATTTATTCAGAACTCCTCAGAGAAATCAGAATGACTCGCTGGCCCTTTTTTTGCCCATCTTCAAATGAAATCGGAGCGAACAACATGTGTTTAGTGAGCCAGAAAATAAGTACAGGATGAAGCTATAGTGGGGGTTGCATTTCAGAAAAGCAGGTGTCATTTCTGCAAAAAATAACTAATTTTTGAAACACTCAGAACTGCTCAAATAAACTGCAGTGCATTGTCATTTCTCAGCACTTCAGGGAATACTAAATTTGGGATTTCTTATTTTAGGTAATATCCATCTTTATCCTGCGTTGCAACAAGACCTGGCCTAAAAACAGTTTTCAGAATGAAGAAAGGCTTTGTAAAGCAGAGCTACTGAATGCAGGCTTAAAAGCCTCTTCAACTAACTTTGTTATTAGCAGTTAACAGAGCCAAAAGGTCTGGAAAAAAGAAAAAATAATCCAAGTCTGGTTTATTCAGTTGAGTTATATAAGAGAACAAATCCCCACATTTCACACTGAGCACAGTAAGTAAAGAACACTTTCTGAGAAATAGCTGCTATGTTTTCAGAAGAAGCACACCTTGCCTGTTTATTTAAGGTACTCATGGTGCAACTTCTGCTTTGTCAAGAGATGACCTCCTGAGATATGATTTTCTAAGCAGCTTTGGATGCACTGGTGTATGTCAAAGGACAAAAGAAATCTCTTTGTGCACTGGCTAATGTGAAACAGCTCAGAAAAGGCTGTGTATGCTTTATAGAAATGTTACTGTTAAGAAATGTTTTATATAAAAAAATCCAAAATGTAAAGTTTCAAGGAAATCATAAGGAGTAATCCAATGCACTAAACATGAGTTGTCAAGAAGTCCCACATGCCATATTTAAAGATCTAAAGTCAGAGATGCAAAGTCCATCAGCCTGCATGGAGACTCCTGTGGGCAGATCTCAGTTGCCACAATTTCAGATGCATGAAAAAAGCACCAATGATGAGCAAAAGCTAAATCCACAGCTAAAGCCAGGAGGGCACACAATGAACAACAACATGATCAGAGCCTCTGCCCACACACCAGATTCAGTGTGCCCAAGCCAGGGTAACAAACCCTACAAACAAGTTTTTCTACTTCATTTGCAATTGGTCTCTTCAGTTCACACAAGGTATCAAACACTTGTGTGACACTAAACCTGCAATGGGTAGGACATTTATGAAGAGATTTTAAGTTTAGAAAGTATTTTCTGTCGAGCATGCAAAAAAAAAAAAACTTATTTCAATTTTTTCTTTGCCAACAGTGAAGTACTTCTGACTTTAAGTGACACTACATCACATCCATAGACTAGATGACTAAAGACATTTCTTTCATGCACTTGGAGGGCGGAGGAAAGAGCGTGCATAATCTTTCCTATATAGAGATACAGAAGACAAAATCTCTTGGCATCTGCTGGCAAACATATTTAAAGAAAGTCTAAATCTGTCTGTGCCAAATTTGGCCTCATGCCACCAGTTCACCGTTGTTGGCATTTATACTTCACATGATGCAATCATGAGATTCAAGGAAGTTTCCAGTACTTTACGGTTTTCACCATGTTAACATTTACATTTCCATCCTGTAGCAATTCAGCAGCAACAAGACTAAGAGACAGGAGGGTAGATGACTTTCCATATCTATCATTGGTCTTTCTAATGCATGCTATCAGATTCTATTTAAATTAGAGGCTGGTAACTCACCTAGAATGAAATACGCTAGTACTTACGAGATTATGGTTAGAGCAACCGAACCCTATTGTACTGCTATTACCTCTTGTTAGTAAACAAAAAAAGCAAGGCAAAGGAATCAATGTTTAAAAAGACAAGTGTATTTACCTCTCTTAATACTGTGCTTTTATAACCTCGATAGAGTCCTTGAATACCCTGTAAACCAACAAAAGAAAGCATCAGTGAGAGAGAATTCGTTTGCCAAAGACCACAATTTATTGGCAATTACGAAGCAAGTACTGCAGCCTGAGTGTCAGACCTGAGCTTCTTACAAATTGACTATATTGATTATAACATATATTTATGTATACTGTACTCTCTGATTTACAGTGCTGGTGGGTTTTATTCCTATTTCAAAGAGCACTGTTCAGAATAATCAGTTATAGAGAAGAAAATAAACCTTACAGTTAAAATTAAAAGCACAAGCTAACACAGTAACACATTACTTCAAACTCCACTTGCTTAATGTTTGGCAAGTATCCATTATTTCACACATATCTTGAAACTGCTCCTCTTCTGCATTATTAGCTTATGCAAAATGAACACATAAGAAGACAACTTATGTCCATCTTCTCACCTTTGATTTCATCAAGACAAATACTTTGCATTTTTAACTAACTTTTAACACACAACAATTAAAAATCATTTGAAAAGTACATATGCAATTAAGTTTAATATCTTACAGGACAATTTCTTGGGCATTTGTAAGGTCTTGCAGTTCTTTGGTCAGTAACAAAGACAGGGAAAATAATACAGCATGGAGAGCACTAGCTTTTAGAGCAGAAAGACAAAATCACAGAATAAAACTCCAGGGATCCTCTTGTGCAACGCTATCACAACAGTTTTCATTTATAAGCAAGTAAAAAAACAAACGGATCATTAAAGAGTCATATTTATGTCTTCCTTTTCCTGGTTTTTCCTACATGGAAATTTGTACAACGTATTTTCAGAAGCCATTTTCTTATGGAATACAACTTGAAAAATGCCCCTTTTGAGACTCAGTAAAAACAGTGGTGAATAGGTTTTACATAAACAAACAGCATAGCTACTGAAAAGATTACAATTTTTTTTTAAAACTTATTTTTTTTAAGTTATCAATGCTGGAAGAGTACTCATTTCTCCTCAGGAGCCTCTCTGAAATGGTGCCTTTAGGACCCTCTCCCAAAGTCTGTTCAAAACCCATTCGGGAGACTCTAAATACACAGACTTGATGTCCTGCTCTCCCAGACAAGAACCGTTTATATATATCCAAATAGAGTTTGAGGAAGCTTTTTAACCCCTTCCTCCCCTCTTCCCATCTCCCCTTGTCTCTTACGTAGGTGCCCAATATAAAAAGGGGGAAAAAGTTGAAGTGTGCGTGCGTGTGTGGTTAATTGCACACACATGAGGGGGAAGGTGGAGGCTTAGTTTCCTCACACATACTGTCTACCACATTTAGCAACAGACTAATTGATGGAAAAATACTGGGAAAGCACTTAACTAGAGTAAAATTGAACAAATGCTTCTGCACATGTATAGCATCAGTGAGAAGAATGAAGCAACTTAAAATTTTTTCTCTGAACTCACCTCATGGTACAAGGTGCGGGAAAGAATCCGAAAGGTACCAGCAGAAGGTGAAACTTGAGCCCTTTGCTTGACAACTTCAGATGGAACCCGAATGAGGCATGCAACCTGCAAAAGAATGATATATTGAGACGGCAATTTCTTTTGCTGCCTCTTTCTCTCTTTCACAGATACGTCTGGAGCTTGTTCCCAGCACAGAAACCTGAGAAACTGAGAAGTGTTTTTTGTAATTATATGAATTGAACTTAAAGGCTGTTTATAAGGAGCTTATGTATTTGTTCTCAGAGCTGTATGCTTCCTGAAGAAAAATTGTACTAACAAAAAAATTAAGCACCCTTGAAAACAACACTTCAGATTTTAACTTCCAAAACAGAAGTAGATTTAGATGAGGAAAGTCACCAATAACATCAAAATTTTTGAAGTTATCCAGTCTTTCAGCAGGACAGGAAACTTCCCCCTGCTTTCACAGGCCTAATCTAGAGACCTGGGACTTGAACAACAAACGTATTTCCTAGATAGGTCCATTGTGCCCTCTAGCGACTGACAGCAAGAGACTCTCCAGTCGGTATTAAATGCATAACAACACGTTCAAGGCTCACCTCAAAACACACACTGTTCACACTTTAAAAGTGAAGCACTGGACTCATTTTTTCTATGCAGTTAACTAGGCAAGGAAGGCTCTTTTTGCTGGGTGTAATAACAAAACTAGTGCTATAAACCTCAGCTTTACTGAGAATGTTGGACATGGCATTTAAGTGTTCACTTGCCACAATTTCAGAGTTAAGGCTGTATGAACACAATTTTCTGAAATGAGGATACTGAGATGTCAAAAAGTTACAAGTCTCATCTCCAGAAAAATGCTTGGTTACCAGCACACAACCCTTTAGGAAGAGCTGTTGTCTTCCTTTGATACCAGAGATGCTTCAAACAGTGCTGGGACTGGTGGCCAAACACCAGATACCGCAGGCCCTTGCCCAGGCTTTAGGCCTTCATCAGTCCCATCCCACGCTGGGGTCAGCAACTTGCTGTGGTGGATTTGGTTCCTAGAAGGAAAGATGATCACTGAGTACTTGAAATGAAGGGTCATCGAGGAGAAATCTGTACCTCTGCAGTGGCAAACCAAGCTGTTGCTCCAACTCACACATGCCACCAGCAGGTTATATTCAGAAAGGTCCTGCCAGACTGTACAGATACACAAGTGCTACAGTAACTTGAACGATCACTTGTGGGTAACATGGTGTAAAGTTTAAGTTACAGTTTCACAAAGAGACTAAGAAAAAGTCTGTTATCCCTTGGCATTCCTACAAGTTCACCAGACAACAATATCCAGAAGTCATTACAAACAGATATAACTCGATGTGCTCTTCAATTCTCAGGGTCAAAAATAACAAGTGACCCCAATATGTCAGGAAAATAAGAACTGTCAAGTTCTTTGATAGTTCAGCATAAATATTTATAGAACTTCATGCTTCATAACACTCCATGTCGTTATATTAGCTTTTTATTCCTTACAAAACGTGGAGGCAGGAGAAAAACTTTAAAAAGGCTTGGATTAAAACAATCTAGTCAACCAAGAGCAGGCAGAGAACACAGCGTGGCTTTCTGACATCTGGGGTGCTGCAGTTTTGGCAGGAGAGAGGTGGCTACAAAGCGATGTCTCCATTTCCCTCAGACTACTTGGGGAGCCTTGCATTTCAATTTAACTTTGATATTTCTCCCATTTGAATTTGAGCTTAGAAGGGAATCTCTGGCTGCACAAGAACAAAAACAGCGATTACGTTGTGCTGTTATGAAAGGAAATAAAGGCTCGTGTCATCCAGGCTGTCAGGTTGGCTCCATAGGGCACCTCTGTACTAGAAAAGCCACGAGCTGCAGCTGCTAGCATCAGGCTGAAGGGTGACATTTTCAGCGTGCACCTGAACTTACAATGTGCCACCTTATTTGTTTCTACAAGTGTACCCTACTATCAATAACAATTCAAGCAGTCTTTTGATGTCAGTCAACACTGGCCTTCAGAAGGGAAGTATGCAAGACTAATTTCACATGTGTGTTCATCCCACAAGGTAAAAGAAAGTAACTAATGAGGACAGATGGATGCAAAACATCTCAATTCTATTACACTCAGACCTGAATCACTTCGGTGCCTTCCAGGTAATGCTGAAGAAGTTAAAAGAACACAAACAATGCACATCGCCACAGGTTGCTTTCTTAGCTGAAGCTCCCCTAGAATAACACTGCCCTGAGAGAATACCTATGTAAATTTTCAGACATCTGAACACTATAAGCAAATTGTCACTGCATGAGCGAGGATGAAAGATATAATTGCATGGCTGCTCCACAGTATATCTCCACATGTGTGCTTTTACCTGCATCAGCTACTAGATAAATAAGTTGCTCTGCACGCTACCATAAGTGTGAAAGCATAAGATGAGTAAGCTAAGTTTCACTCTGCTGTAATTCACAGTAGATCACGCAGGTGCCCATAATTCAGGTACACAAGTGCAGCTCTCCCCCGCCCATAGGTTACCCTCACCTAGGATCAGTGCCCAACAGCAGATGCTGGTGCTAGCCAGGGCTGCTGGCTGCTGTGACAGTACTGCCCAGTGCCTCACAGAAACACTCCTGGAAGGGCCCATGGGGAAACAGAAGCTACTGGGAGCAGGGCTAGAAACAGACACATGCTGGACAGGAGAAATAGAAACATGGAAAACAGACAGCAACACAACCTCTCACAGCGGGAGCCCATTCACCCCCTTATCACCCAGATTCCAGGGAGAATTTTCCTTTTAAACTCCCAGCTGTTCACACAGACATAGCCTGTGCCTTCTCACAGAATAGTGCAATATAACCTGACACACTTGGGGCATTCCTGGTGAATCCTACTGCTTTTAGGGATGAGTCAGTGATTAATTAGCTTTCTATCAGACATCTGCATAGACAGGAACAGAGAGGGTAGAGAAATGGGCCCCTAGGTACTTCAGCCTACATTAAGGCATCTGACAACAGCATCCTATGGATAGGGCCAAGCTCATTCCTCCAAGCAAGCTCTGGAGCCAGGCTCTCATACTATCTGCTGATGGGAGCAGAAACACAGAATCAAGATCGTACAGACCAAGTTCAGAGGAAAAATGAGTACTGCCCTATGAACTCCTTCCCTATTTACCAGGTCTTACAATACAGTTCTCCAGTTTTCAGTCTGTCTCCCCTGCCATCGCACACACGAGCATACTGCACGGGCAGGAAGGAAATAAGGAAAAAGAAGCTCAAGGATTTTTAGATTTAAGCTTCAAGAAAAACGCTCTGCTTCCAGCTGTTGATTCAGGTTATTAGTTTACACAACAAATATACAGAAGTGACAACATTAACATCGGTCTAGCTTTTTAATACTGCAAACAATTCTGAACAACAAAAGAAAACACACAAAAAAAAAGCACTGAGGTTCACAATTATTGTCTGAAATCATTACCAGATCGAACCGGTGACTCAAGTATTCAGAGGCAAATCTAAGTACATTTGTAACTCACTGCCTTGCATTGGTCAGTTAAGAGACAAAAGCTAAAATAGGTTTGTTTTGTTAACATTTATCTAGGTATTGCTAAGACAGTATATCTTCCCATTAAATGAAGGTAATTTCTTCTCCTCTGTTCATTCTGGAAGAAATATTTTAGTTGCTGGATATTCCTTGCGTGCATCAAGGCTGCCATCTCCTGGTCAGATTTATGTTGGAATCAAGACTTTCCTGCTGGCTTTGACTAATTTAATCTCAACTGACCCTGATGAAAAACCAGTATGCTTAAAGTCTCAGAAATGCATTGAAATCAACACAAAGCCTCTTTACATGCTATAATCTAGATAGTTTATGTAGAAAATGGCTAGCCTGGAGCATGAGGGATGGAAACAAAAGGTTGATGATCTAAATGAGATCATGCAGTATATTAGAAACCTAAATGAGATTTGGATTTCTCATACACTGAAACAAACTATTTTGTGCAGGATTAAGGAGAGAATCCAAGACAACTGCGTCACGTTTATGCACTTGTTATTAGGTAAAAATACTAGTTTGACCACTAACCTTGTATGCATGACCTGCACGGGAGATCTATCCAGAAACCTTCGAGAGAAGTCAGAGCAGGTGTTACCACTGCTGTTAAGGGCTTATGCAGGCAATTTGGGTATATGCATTGCAGGTGTTACTCAGAACTGGGGACACAGCTGGTACAACACGATTTGCAGCCTTGTACCTCTAAGGGGAGCAGCTTGAAAAAGCATTTCCTTATGCAGCCTGGCACAGACCTTGCACAGCAGATGATCTGGCTGAAGCAATTTAAAACTCCCATTAAAGTCTGAGCACTTTTAATAAGAGAGAGATTATCCATACTCTTAAGACTGAAGTGCAAAGACCAACAGCCCAATCTATCAAGATGTTGGCACTTGATGTGCTCTTGGCTAACAAGGGTGCGGATGAGGATCAAGACCAAGTTTTTTCCACACAGCAATTAGCCAGCTAGCCTGCTGCAAAGAAGAAGTGCAGCCTAAGGACAGAGAACTGTTCTGGAATACATTAGAGCATGGTGATTTAGGAAGCTGCTCTCTGTGACTCTGAGTGAGTCTCTGCCTTAGATGTGTAAGCTTGCTTTGAAAACTGGGTACAGAAACACATGGTGAGCTCCAGAAAACTTTTCTAACACAGAACACTATATTTATAAAGGGTTTTAGATTTCCTGAGCAGGAGGTTAGTTTTAATGATTTATCCGAGTGGGCTGGGAAGCTTTAATGGATGTTCACCATATAAATGTAATTTAATACTTCAGACAAAATTAAAGGAACATACCTGGGGAGAGTTATTGTTAAACATCATTTGCATAAATTTGTTCTTAATCAAATAAGGATTTAATGTGTGACACTATATAATTTTGTATCTGGAGAGCAAAGACATTAAACTAAACCTCAGAGTACCTATGCAAGATAATCACTAAGCCAGTCAGGAGAAAACGCTGCTGCACAGAAATGACAACAAAGGGGCTGTGATTTATCAAAGGACATATGTTTAGGCTGCAGTCAATCTGGAAAGAAAATCCCCATCTCTCACCTTATTCCTGATGGTCAGAAAGATCACCTGCTGCAACATAATGCAGAAAAGCCAAGAAAATTGAACAACTCTGAAGGAGGCTTTAAGACAATGAAGCAAAAATATTTTTGTTTGTTCTTTTGTTCTATTTGTTTTCAGGTGTTTATTTTTTTTTTTCCCCTCCAGTTTAGTTTTGTTTTAAATTTGCTTTGCATTAGCCTTGGCCATACTCCTGCTGACAAAAGCTACCTTACATTTCAGGTTTGCTTTAGAGAAAAATTCTGCTTAAAAAATAGGTTAATAACTGTGACTTAATCCAAGCATCTCAGTTTCCATGTCAGAAGTAGGACATTTGCTTTCCCATTCCTCAGATAATTGAATGATTGTTTAAAATAATAGGTAAATCTAAAACTAAAAAGATCATGAACTGCACAGATTTCCTCTGGAACTTGAAAAAAAAAAAGAAAAACACATTTTCATCTTAGTTCAAGTCAGAATCTCTTGACAAGCCTTAAAATCAGAACTTTCAGCTTTCCATGCCTCTCCAAACTCTGCTTGTAAATTTACGTTTGGTCCTTCAAAGCTCACCAGGACTCTGCTCTGTTATAGCTGAAAAATTGAGTGATTCCAATGCACTTTTCTGAGATTAGCAAAGCACTTTATCCTCCAAATAACTGTATCTAAACTCTGGCCACAACTCCTGCATTGGGAATGTTCAGTGGTAGTGCAGGTGGTGAGCAAAGGCTGTATCTGAGGTCCCAAGATGAACAGCCTAAGCCCTTCCAACACCATCAAAATTAACAGAAGAATGGGAATAAATGAAATACACATTTGTCATTTGGTTTCATGTTTTCTTTAAACGGAGAAGCCTGAACTGCTGCAATTACGGACCCCAAGCAGTTCAAACATCAGTTCAGCTAAATAATTGCTGCCTTTTAGGCAACAGAACAAAAATGTAAGCATGGTCTGTAATTTGCTGTGGATCACAAGCTCAAGTAAACCCTTCCACACGTGCTTGTCAGCAGGCTCTGCTACCTACTAAGGCACAATAGAAGTGGAGAACTGAAGCGTTAACACCTATTTCAATACGGAAATTGTCCCCACAGAGGACAGGATCTGCCCATTATATGTATAGCCTCAGCTCTCAGTTTCTGCTTTAAGTGCCAGCCTCAGAGAAAAAATAGGTGTTCATCTTCACAATAATACCTCAGAATATGCTAATCTTATTTTCCCCTCCCACTCTCACGCACAGCATGGATGTGCCCTTCCAGCTGAGTTACATTCAGTCCTGTGCAAAGCTGCTGGGGTCACAAACAGGTGACTCCACTCCTAATTTAAAGCCCACAGAGGGAATAAGTTATGACTAATGGGCCCTGGATGGGAAAGTTTAGACAACTGCCAAGCTCTCTGTCCCCTCTTTTCCTCTGACTGACACAATAGGGCCTTCATTAATTTCACTACAGTTTCCCTATATGCTGGCAGGAAATATTTCTTCAAAGAGCAATCTCACCCAGCAAGATCCCTCAGATCTCAGCACTTCCCAGGGCTTAAAAACATACTATTGTAGAGATGAAACCATTCACAGGCTCTGAAAGTTGCTGGCATTTGGAAAACTGGAGCTTCTGCACAAACGTTCGCAACTCCCTCCAACTTTCCACCTTAGGTGACTACCTGGAATTTACACAACTGTTTTGCAGACTGTTACTTCACCCTTCATCACTGCTAAACCTAAGTCATCTCCTTATTAATGCTGGCCAGAGCTTCCTTCTTCCTGCTCCAGAGCATCATCCACATTTCCACACCTTTCTTTCTTCACATAGGCTGTACTGACTGAGCCCAATAGCCTGAAGTCCTCCGCTGGCTACTTGCCCTTCACTTCAGTAGCCTCTCAATTTGGGCTCTTGGACATCCCTCCCCGCACACAGCTCTTCGACTGTCCACCTAGATGCCCTAAATATCATTCTGTCGCTTCCCTGCCTACCTCTCCATCAGCCATGTCAGTTACACCTCAGAAAACTGACCAGCAGCTTCTGTCCTCAGACAGTGGGAATGCGTGAAGCTCTTCACAGCAAGGAGAAATGCTGCTATCCCAATTGTATCAGTTAATGGACAAAGAACAGAGAAAGCCTATGAGGCTGGCAAGGTTTACACTAGGCATTTCTTTAGAGTACTTCTTCCTGCAGATATTTATATAGAACACACAAGCTTGCAAAACTAAATTGGTCTTTCCAAGTTTAATCACTGTGGAGTTTTGTTTCCTTTGTAAAACTGAACCTCAAACTTAGCAAAAATATCCCACTGTTATGTAAATCTCTCCTGTACTCCAGCACAGACCAAGTGTTCCACAGATTTTGAAGTTCCTCAATATAGTCACTAACAGTTGAATTAAATCCCTGAGTGGCAAAAAATCAGACAGCTGAATGGCTGTAAAGTTCCAGTCTTTATTTTCCCTAGCCAAGACGATTCTTGAATCCGTTACTACCATTTCTAAACATAAAAAGCCTTAAGGTTGAAAAAGGGAAGGGCCTTAATTCAACGTACAGAATGGTCTGTCTGATCCAATCTATCCCAGCAACAATTTCACCTCTGTGAGCCTGCTAAACCTATTTTAAAAGGCTTAAGAAACCAATGACATCCACCAGCCAAACAGTTCTTTCAGCAAAAGTTCCCTTCCAGACTTGTGTAGTGCATCTCATCCAGCAAAAACTGTTTCCAAAGAGCCAAGAGGGGTCAGACTGTGTTACAGGAGGACAAACGTTAATGAGATTCCAGGCAAGAAAACACTGGCAAAATTTTCTGAAAACACATTAAGTCTCCTGTTGAAAGATGACTAGTATTTTACAGTGTGCTCAGTCTCTTGGGGTTACATTGGCGCAGAACATGGAAATTTCAACTACGCTGTATTTTATCAAGTATTTTCCTTTAATTGATCCCTTAGTCTTTCCTACAGCCTTTTCCTCTTAAGAATTACAGCCTTGCTCACATATGGAGATGTTCAGAAATAGCTGACAAACCCTGTACATAACCTTACATTGGAATAAACGTACCTTTAAAGCTATCTCAGTCATTTCCAAAGCTGACCCTGGCAGAATACGTTGCAAATCAGGAAATATTTTTAAATTATTTATTTCTCATTTATAATCTTCAAGCCAAATTAATTTTCCTCTATAAATGAGTTTGTTGAGCTACAAATATTTTTAAATCAGCTGAGTATCAGTTCTGGGATAACAGAGCCCAGAAAAGGGATGACAACCATCACTAAGCTTCTACCCTGTAAGTAAAAGAAGCATGTCCTTTCAGCCCAGAACTGAATTGATGACACAAAGTGATCTGGAATGGGCAGTAGATGAAGAAGAGGTAATACATGCAATTAAATGCACCATACAAAAAAAGATCAGCTGGGTAGCTGGTTAGGTGTTTGACAGTTCTTATTTTGCTGTTTCAGACTTTAATTGCATGATGAATTTGCTGGCAGCATTTGTGAATTCACGCCCCCATTCGTCTTTATTTACAACCAATTTCCAGCTGCAGCTTTAATTTGAGTTCCCATCCACTCTGCTGCTTCTCCCCTTGCTCTTAATGGCCTCAGCCTCACAACTATCTTCCAACCACTGCTCAGCCATGCTTCTGCATAAAGGCTTGGCAAAAATCCTGCTGCATCTGCATAGCAGACCCAACCTCACCTAGATTAATTTATGAATATCTCAAAATCCATCATGATTAATTCAAAAGACCACATGCATTGTGCACTCCCCACCACTGCCTGTCTTGCCAGGGTCGGCACGTTCCGCTGCTCCGTGTCTGCACGCAGCCAGATGTGTACAGCACGAAGACACAGTCAGACCCCAAACAGCAGGCCCAGATCATTGAAAATAACAAAACAAAACACACACACACAGTGTGGAACTTCTGTCAAACACTGATTACTTTCAATCTTTGGGTACTGCTTTGAATACCTCAGTCTGCCAGCCCATACTAAACTGGCAGGGAGGAGACAGAATGCAAAGCTGAAAATGCAGCTTTTGTTCATTTCTTAGTTCAGTTCCTAGAAAAATTACAGTTTAAAATTCAAAGCCATTATCCCAAAGTCTAGACACATTAAGTGCTAAATCACCTCTTTGCTCCAGCAGATGATTCTTGACTTAGAAGCAACTCTCCCTAGTGTCCAACTTGCTTGTTGAACTGAAACAGATGCATCTTCCAGCATGTTCTTTTCTGGAGTTTCAAATAGCTAAAATCTTTACTCTACTCTGACATGAGTGGCTGTTCCATCTCTGTCAGATTTGACTCCCACAAGCTGGTCTTCTACAGCTCACAATGCTGCAGAGCCCTACCTAATTACCCTGCTGGAGAGGCTTTCATGACATTACTCTTTGTGGATTTTTCTGGCCCATGCTTCTGTCTTCTCCTCAGAATGAGCATTAATAGCAACTCTCCCCTCTGACCTAGCCAGCCAGTCTAATGGAATCCATACTAATATACTTCTAGAACTAGTTAACAGTTTCCGAAAGATAATGCCAGGTCAAAGGGAAGAAGAAAGGGCTAATATGTGGAGAGAGAGGGAGAGAGATAGCATTACACCATTTATCATGTCTAAAATGCATCTTTTTTTCAGAAATAAAAAGCCTAAAATACAAAACACTCACTTCCCTTCTTCTCGAACATTCAAAAGATCATTCTACAGAATCGTGATCTACAAACTGTACTTGCTTACATTTGGGCTTGCTCCTTCTAAAAAACAAGTTAGGGCAAGTAGGGAAAGCTAGCTGAATTCCCCAGAAAGCAAATTCCTGCATTAAAAAGCCTTTCTATTTGACACATCCCAAAAGCAGATAATACAAATCCAAGTTATTAATACTGAGGGTCAGATGCTAATCATAGATGAACCACACACTTTGCTCTTATCACAGAAGTACTGCAAGTGGCAACAAATTGGAATACACAAGTGAGACTGGAATTTCACCTTGAAATACCTGACCTCACCTTGACCTGTGGAGCCACAAAGTGACAATGGCACACCACCCAACTACTTATTTAAGCAGAGATGAGGCAGTGAAGCGAATACACAAATGCATTTCCAACTTTCAGTTACTTCTCTCTAAAGCCTGCTTCTCCTGCTACTTTGTTTATTTTATTTGAAGTATGACAAGTCAGCCATTTTCATGCCCTCTCCCCAGCAAAAAGACAAACTTCTGGACGTTGCGATTTAAATGTATTTCACATCCCTCACTTCCCAGTTCTGGAAAAACAGTTAAGTGTGAGGCTAAGCCATAATTCTTTAAGTTGAAGCCAGCCAAGCCTATCATTTCTGGAGGCAGCAGACCCTACCTAAACATTCAGAGCTGTCTCTGAACACAGCTGAGGGCTCCATCTTTTCCTATGAGCTTCACGCTCCAGCAAAGCCTGGTAGATAGCTTGAAGTGTAGCATTCTTGGAGCCAGACCAGAAATGCTTTTCTGCACCTGAAAGCTTGCCCAGTGTTTATTTGACCTATGGGAGCACAGTGCACAGACACTGAAGCAGGATGGAAACAAGCCAGCTGATGAACCTACAGCATCGGGGCTACATCAGCTTAAAAATTAACAAGCAAATTAATGCAAACACAGCCTCATTAATATGACTAGGCAGCTTTCAGGATCTAAGCTACCCTGTCTCATGCTATCACATGCTGTGAAGACGCTTCACCTTACTGCAAGCAACCTGGGATCTCACAACCTTGGAGAGGTCAGAAAAAAGAGTAAGATTAGACCTGATATTTATAAGCCCACAACTTCCACCACGTATCCTGCAAAGCTCCGATCGTAACCATGACAATATCTAAATATTAGACGGAAAAGGCCGTTGTCAGCTTGCTTCTCTAGAACGTGATCCAAATGATTTTATTCTCACCTCCATGGAAAAGCCAGCAGGATGTAAAATTAACTGTGCTGAATCCAAGCACTTTGGCACTCACGAAGGAAACCTCATCAGCCAAAGCGGGACAACCTTTAACTCGTCCCATGAAACCGCATTTGGAGGATGCTGGTGGGGGCAGGCTGACCACGATTTCTCTTTACCAAGGTTTCTTGAAATTAATCACATACACTGCCATATTACATCAAAATTTCAAAATCTTTACATCTGTAAAAAGCACCCTGTTACTGTAAAAATGAACACTGGGAGGTTAAAAACACTTCACAGAGTTATTCACACTGCTTTAGTGTATGAAAAGTAAAATTTTATAACATCTGGTTTTCCTTCCCACCTGCTATGATATCATGTTTTCCAAGCACATTTGGCAGCTCACTGTAAAGATACAGGCAGACTAAACATGGAGGACCATGTTCAATTAAAAAAAAAAAAAATCTAAATAAAATTCCAAAGCCCTGGATGCAGTAAGTATGTTTCCTATCTCCAAATTTCAGTTAAACAAGTAGTATATTAAGGGTTTTTTCCCCTCTTTGGTAACTCCTGTATTCTTCAACCTTCACTTTTCCTTGAAGACATGCTGTATATCTGTCCTCTAGAGTTTTAGATGTGTTTTTTAAGTAATTTTTCACATATTATGGGATATCCATAGTCCCTATACAGTGAGACTCAGTTATAAGAAAAAATAATTATGTTGAACAGGGTCAGACATTGTGTGTACCTTTCTTTATCTCGTTCCTGAAAATGAGATTACACTTCTATGTTCCTCCTGTCTAAAAGGAGAGAGGAAAGAAAAAAAAAAGAAAGACAGAAAGAAAAAAAACACAGCCAGTTCTGGGGGACTGTTTCCCATGAACTTGCACTGACTGTAAGCAATTCCGAAGAGTGGCTATGATTTTAAGAAGAGCTCCCATTTAACTAATTTATCTCATTTTTACCATGCTTTGATGCAGCATTTTCTTTATCCTCCCTTACCTATGTTATTATTTTTAGCTCTGCACATACAAAACACAGATTAGTCAGCATTAATATGCACTAAGCTTAGAGGTATGCTGACATTTTACTCATGTACAAGAAGGTAGCTGACTCATTCATGCTTGCCAAGGAACGACCAGCAAGCCTAGAAATCCAATCTCATTTCTTGATCCTAATTTCTCCGTTTCTTTTAAAAAAAAAAATGTTCAGAAATGAAAACAGATGTCTTGGGAATCCTAAGATGATTGAGTCTTTGGGTTATTATTTTACATTTAAAAGCAATTTGTATCAAAATAATTATTAAAGTGTACAAAGGAGGGAAGGCATGTATTCAACAACAAAGAAAAGCTGACAAACTAATAGTCCCAGCGGTTATGCCTTGATTAAAGCTTAATGACTGATCAATAAAACTATAACTTCCACACTGATGCAACCTGGAATAGTTTATATATATTTATATTTATTATATATATATCTCTATCTAAATAATTACACACACACACTTTTATATAATCACACACACATATATATATCTTGATTTATCAGTTAAGACTTTTTGTAAGAACAAATATAATAAAAATAGCAGTAAGCAAGATCGTCTCATGTTTGTTGTAGCAAATCTTTAAATCCCTTCCTCAATTATTTTACAGCTTAGTTCTCCCATCCCACCGAGAAAAGCAAGCAAAAAGCAAAACCCTATTAGCTGAGAAATGGCTGTTACAACATTGCGATTTCCACGCTATAAAATCATACTACCATTTTGAAGTCTATCATTATACCTTTCTCTGGCCTTAGGGTAGCAAGAGACAAACAGATCAGGCTCAGATAAAGGCAGCCCCAAGCAACTCATTTAGCTGCGCTGCATCTCAGTTTGTCAACCTGAAAATGAAAGCAGTACGTGCCTGATTTGTAAGGACCATGAGAACACAGACCACCTTGGAATGTTCAGGCAACGGGTTCTGTAATCGTACAAAAAAAGTTATCTGTAGCCAACTGTTCTTTGGCTGATGATTAAATTATCCAGTTATGGTTTTCTTACAGAACACTCACACATAGAGGAAGTATACTGTAAATAATCCACTTGCAAAAGAAGACAACTTTATCACAGAACACTAGCACATTTTCATGAATCCAATCATTTTGTTCGATTCTGAAACAGCACCCCAGAAGCTTAAGACACCTCTTAGATCTGCTGTTCCATGACACTTCAAGCAAACAAGGAATTTCAGAGCTAGGCACTGCCACGGCATGAAGAACTTCTTGCTGATTCCTAACAGCCTTTATCGGATTTCCACGGAAATAAAGCTTGTGCACTGCCTGAAGATAGAAGTCATAAGCTAACACAGCAGACTCTCATCAAGATAAAAAAGAATCTGCCTGAGGAGGCAACACAAACGTATCCCACCGACCCCTAAATCTATAATCTTCTATCTACTCCTGCCCATAATCACTACTAAAGCAGTAGGCTACAATCACCTATCTTCATGAGCTTGGTATGTTAAATTAAGTTCACTGTCTAAGAGCCATTCAGTCTGATCAGTATCATTTTCTCAGAAAAATAAAAATTACTTGGGAATCAAAGTTGAAACCATGGAGAATAAGAAGAGTTGAACTGCTTCTCGTGGGAAGCAGCTTTGGCAGGCTGATATTAATTCTGTAAAGCTTCTTGTCCTCCCTTAAACCTGTGGGAACACAGCAACTCACACCCCATTTCATCACTATAATGCCAGGAAACACCCAGAGTGACAAAAGCAGGAATAAGGAGGTGGACAGCGCTGGCAGGGACAGTAGTGGACTGTTCAGAGCTGAACACCCAGCCCAAACACTGCCAAGGCACTGTTCCAACTCTGCAGTTAAAAACAAGAAGGGCGTCTAGAGAAAGAAAGATTTTGCTGACTGTGGAAAACACTTGATTCAGCTAACCCAAAGCAACTCTGCTCCTTTTGTTTGCAAGAAAGAGCAGGAACAATTCAGAAAAATGAACAGAAACTTCAGAAACAGTTTTTACAATGCAATAATTAAGCTGGTCTGTGATTTCTACTGCAAAGGAAAGGCAGCCTCTAGGCTGCATTATAGAACAGTGCAGACCAATAGACAAGTCTGCATCTAGATCAGGCATGAATGGAAGCTTTGGCCACTCTTCCATCACATCAAGAAGCATTCTCTTTCAGCACTTGTTGCAGACTACACAGGAAGTTTCTTTCTGTTACTGAATGTCACATACTAGCTCTTGGCAGAGCTAAACTTTCAGCTCTGTGGCTCTGTGGACTGTCCAGTCATCCTGACATAACACCTTCCACTAAGACAGGCTTTGTCAGAAAAGCATTATAAGTAATTTGGTAAGTGAAGTTACGTAGTGTCTTATGGTTGTAAAAATAAAAAATTCAACTGATGCTGAATGGCTGTAAAAGCCAAAAAGCCTTCTAGAAAGTTAATACTGATGCAGAACCACTACAATGTGAAGGCGTATTCGTATTTTGGACCAATGCAAACTTTCTCTATCTACTGGCTTAGCAAGATCCACCAATAAGTCTACTAACTCACTTACACGCTTTGTCAGAATTCTTTCAAATGTCAATACTTCATTGAAAATCAATATTTTTGCAAGAATTGTCAAGCACACACATGTCAACACTCAAAAAAGATATGGCACCAAACCCGAGTTTTTTAACTGGGTTTCCTCTCCTCCCACACAGGCATAATATATGAACTTCTTTCTTACCACTTCCCCAAAAGAGGCAGCGACCATGTGTGTTACTGGAGTCAAGTACGATGTAGAGTCATGGTGCAGCACAGATTTCACATTCTCATACGTGATAAAAAATGCAGCAGCTGAAATTTAAGCATACTTGAAGTCATTTAAGTGTTCCTCCATTCCTTCACTACAGAACTAGCACAAGAACATTTAGAAGTCGATTTTGTCACCTATTATTCAAAAAATACTTTTGAAAATAGGGTATTTATTGCCTTTATACATTGGTACTGTTTGGGGGCAATCTCTAGGGAAATTCCTTCAAAACTTTATGCCCCCACTTATGACTGGGGGCAAACCCCCCTTGATGTCAAAGGCACCTATTCATACAAGAGGTGCCAGAGCTTCAGGCAGTACCTAGAATTAAGATAAGGAAAAATGTTTTAATTGGTCATGACTGTCCAGCAGGCTTTGATAAGTCGCACCTTCCATATTTGTAGGTGGGAAACAAACAAAACAAAACAACAACAAAAAAACACCTAAGTACTTGATACAAGTCTGCTACCCCACAAAACAGTTTCAGTGGCAGTTTTCAGTAACTATTTCCTAGCTACGATCAGATAAATATTTTGTACCTTAGCTCCAGAAATAAATTCTTCAAAGTTTCTGAAGGACTCACAAAATCCCTGTCCAGTGGCAAGAAACATAGGAAAACTAAACTGAGCACAGCAACATAAATTGTGGTTATTCACAGCAACAGTCAACTGCAAAGGTACTTGCACCTTAAGGGTTACTCCTCCTAAAGACAATTTTAGTTTTCAGTCATATGCTGGAAAGATAAAACCACAGCTCAGATTTTGAAGATGTAAATCCTGAAAAAACTGACATGTCTTGCGGGGGAACAGATTTTAATTGTAAAGAAGGACTACGTGAATTGCCTTCTGCTAATCAAAAGATGCTTATCACCTAAAAGAAGATAACAGAGCAGACAAGATAAAGAACTGAATTTTTTTATATCATCTTATGAAGGACATCAAACATCTGAAGGTGTAAAGGGATTTGTCAGCAAACTTCTCCTAACATTTACTACTAAAAGCATAACTTGGTGGTTTTTCTTCCTTCACTACAAAGACAAAATGGACAAAGGCATTACGAATTTTAGATGCTTTTTCTCTGCAGGGACAAACATTTACTTTTTTAAAGTTTCAGTTTCAAAAGTATTCCTGATGTCTTCTGATTTTAAGTGATATGGAGCTGTTTCTTAGGGAGAAAAGATATGCATAGCATCCCTGGGACATTTAGTTCAAAGACCGCCATATTACTTGCCCACTTGAACTTTTAGAGCTCATTTAAGATATGTCTGAAGTGCTGGGGTATACTAATCAGTCACGTATGTAATACTCTCATCACATTGAAGCTTACAATAGTAGGATTGATGCAGATACTTAACACAATAAAAAACACATATGAGGAAGGGACCAAACTGAACCAACATGAGAGATGTATACTGCTCCTGACACTAGTAAGCTTCTTCAAATCCAGGTACAGACTCCAGATCCCACTCACTCCCTATCAAGAGCCACTGACACGGAACTATTTATGTCAAAGCTTCCAGAAAAGTTAACTACAGTGCAAAGCCAAAGTGGACTAACTAAATTACAATGAAAGCTCAAGTAAGAATTGCATCTTTGCAAGCATTCCTGTTCAGGCAAGTTCCAAGATGAAATACAGCACTAAGGCCAGAAGCACAACAGAGCTTTTCAGAGTCAGCATGCAGCAGCCTCCATTCTAGGCACGCTCAGAGAGTTTCTCAATGTCATACAATTCTAAAACCTGGTCTTCACAGCTGGATGTGTCTCACAGAATAGAGACACTGTCATTTGCAGGAGACGAAGCCACAGACATGAACATCCTATTCTGTGTGAGTACCCACTTGGAGGAAGACAAAGAATAATCCAAACAAAATTTACCATTTGGAAAGGATCCTATAGCAGTGGAGGGAACACCAGCATAGATGCCACGAAAGCCACCAGCTTTCCTAAATCCTTGGGGACTTTGCAGTCTAGTTTTTACAGTATCCAGAGGAAAAAGGATCAAGTCGACAAAGACTCCAGCAATTCCACCAGCCTTCAAGATAAAAATCAGAGAGTAAAGCATATTAATATTCACAGGATTTAAGTTACAGTGCTTATCTAAGCAACTGAGGCATAGCAAAGCCAAGGCACTGTTGAGTATATACTTTCTGAGGTCAAATTATAAACTGATAGTCTTGCCCAGACTCTGCAAGTTCTCTAGCTATAACAAGAGGAAGAAAGATTACAGCATTTAACCATTTTAAGGTAACTTTGAAATAATCTCATTGTGTTGAAAAGCACAAGCAACCAGTGCAACACTTATTCAACACACATTAAATCAAGACAGTAAATGCCAGTTATCAAATTGCCAAAGAACAGAATGACCAATACCTCTAGGAAGCCGCATGATAAGATCAGGGAAAACAGAAGTAATTCTACTTCTCCTGCAAGCATCTCTAGAAAGTATATTCACATTTCCTAGCAAATTTCTTCATTTATAGTGTTCCTGCCCACCAATTTCCTTTGTTGCACAAAGCATAAAGCAAAACTGTATTATTTTCTTCTGTTGAAAGAAGCATACAGAAAAGAAAAAAATATGTTTTCAAAATCATAAGGAAATGTGTTCTTCTTTTCCAAAGCAATTCTTAATACCAAACCCTAAAAATAATTTCAACTCTTCCTTAGAGTCTGGGTCTCTAGCTGACTTTATTTGTAAAAAAGATTCCTCTGACTGTGACTGATCAGTAGAGAATTACTTTCCAAAAACAGGAGGAAGGGATTCAAATAAGCTGAAAAATCCAATTAAATAAAAAAAAAGTAACACTTACTATAAGTGTTATTTATCATTATTTATTCATTGTGATTCAGAACAGCAAACGTACTTTGCTGAAGTAGAGAAGCACACAGGAAACAAGCACAGAGTTTTAATTCTGCCTGAAAACAAGTCATTTCGTTGCAGTACTCTATTTTACTTCAGTGCCAACAGAGGACTCAGAGAGGTACCTGCCACTGGAGTTTTAATCAATAAGTTAATTACTCTTCTAATCTATTTAGCTATTTTGCATGCATTGATTTTTCTTCACTCTTTTTCATCAAAATCCTCATCTGCTCAAAATAGCATTGATCAGATTTAATCTGATTTTACCTAGCCATCAGCTAAAACATGAACCAAAAGTGACTAATTGCTTCTTTAGTTTTCCAACTTCTGCATCTCCAATGGCATTTAAATTCACAAAGCAGCTCATGGAGCACTGGAAGGAGCACGATAACGCCTACAGCAAACTAGCAGTGACTTCACTAAATAAAACAAGCAAATTGCACCTTCTTCCCTGTCTCTCAGTAACGCTAGCGCTGAGAAAAGTAGAAGAGCTTTAAAAAAATTAAAAAAAAAAAAAAAAAAAAAAACCATTTACGAGGAGCTGAGTATAGCCATTAAAGCAAAGTCCAGCGACATAAGGTGAAATCAGGCCCTACCCGCGGCCTGCAGGTGCCTGGACCCACTGCCGAAGCGTCGCCATGGCAACGGGCAAACCGCAGCCCGAGCACTCACCGCCAAGGCCGCCCAGGACTCCCGCGGCTCCATGCACGGGTGACAGCACGGTGTGGCGACGCGGCGTGGCACGGAGAGCCTATTTCGACCAGAAACAAGAGGGAGCTAGGTCCTCACCCCAACCGAACTCCAAGCACACATGGGCGCGGCCATCTTGTTGCCCTCGGCCCGCGGTCAGGTGGCGTGTGTCGCCACTGCGCCTGCGCCCGAGCGCCGCGCATGCGCACGCAAGGAAGCGAGGGAGCTACCCTTTGTGCTGCGCCTTTCTCTCGCTCTGCAGTGTTAGGTTTGCAATTTCTGTGGACCTGTTCAGCAAATAACAGATCTGAGCAGTGTGTAGAGATACTAATGAAGCCTCCGGCCCAGGGTCATCTCTGCTGCATGGCTTTGCTGGAGCCCCTTCCTGGGAGCTGTGTTAGCACTCCCTGGCAGGGAAGATGGTGATCTTCGCTCCCATCCCACCAGAAACGCTTCTATATTTTGTATGTGTGTTTCTGAGACATCCTCTCTCCACTAAGGGCACTCAAATCCACCGTGGCTTTGAAAGCCTCTGAGAGGGCTCTGACACAAAGTCCTTTACTCAGCTGGAAGCCACGCTTGAAATTATGGGAAATATAATTCTAGGAGAAGGAAAAGGGGTAAATGCTAGAAAGCATTATACACAGTGTATGTAGAACTGGAAAATCAGTAGGCTTCAATTCAAGATTTCCTTGGCTGTGAGCGTGTTTCCTGGGAAGGCTTTTGGGTGTAGCAGCAGAGGATGTGATGATGTCTCATGTTCTCAGTGTCAGTACCACCTTCAGACAGCTCAGTCCCTTTTCACCGAAGTACTGAGTGTATTTATAGGTGGTGCTCTGCAGTCAAATACAGAAAGAACCTGAGTATATTCTGTTTCTCAACCTGCTTTGATTTTTAAGGCAGTCCTTGGTTTTCTGGTCCTAATGTACAACTTTTGAATCTAGTGGGTTATCAGCATTTCAATTTAGGGTTTGTTGTGTTTATTGAGGGTCACCTCCTGGTTTCATAGCAGGATGTAATCAAACTAGTGGACTTCTTTGACTGTAGTAGCACTCTTGTCTATATTAAAGTTGACCACCTTTATTCCAACACGTGAATCCTAGGAATGGCTTTGGGGCCAACCAGAGCCAGTATGCTATCCTAGGAATTACTTCTTGAAAACTTTGGTTCCAATTCTTTGAAGAAGCAGGAGCCACAGTTACATATATCAGCTATAATGTAGGGAAGACTGAACTGAGTAGTTATTAGAGTGACGCCCAGCAGAGTGCCTGGCTTTCTGAAAGAACCCTGCTGTTTAGATAGAAGTAAAAATGATCTGAGATCTGCTGCTTCCAGCTGAGTTTCTTGGCTAAATGGCTAAATAAACACAAAAGCTGAAAGTTCTTCAGTTTCCAAGTCTATGTCTGTCATTAAATTAGGTACTTCAGAGTGATATTGAGGAAAAAAAAAGTTAGATGTCTGCAGTAAGTGAATCACTATTTTAGAACTATCCATTGATGGCAGCACTTAAAATGAGACCTCTTTCACCACGTGTGTACAGGAGGTCTCTTGATGTAAAGGTGCTTGGGGTCATAGTATTCACATTGTTCATTGCAAAGCTTTCAAATACTCTGTGTCAGTCTCTTTTATTTATCACCTTCTGTCTGAAGATCTGCTGCTGCATCAGAGAGGCCGCAACCTCCTATTCTTCCAAGCCACCATCCTGTCTTAAATGAACAAGTTCTGCTTAATGCTGCAGGCCAAATATTAATCTTTGTGCAAAGTCCTTCAATGGACTCCCCCCGAGCTTGCTGAGTAAGTTGAGTGGAGAAAGAAACCCGTTTTTTCACATCCTTTCTTCCCTGTGAGAAAACACCATGGATACTGCCCAGCATCTCCACTGCAAGCAGAAAAGATTGGCTGAGCAGAGGCGTAGGGAATGCTTATCTGCACCTGACAACAGATGTTACACACCCTGCTGTTGTAGGGTCCTGCTTCCTGTTATAGCACATAAGTTCAAGTTTTTCAGTCAATTCACCCACATGACTTTGAAGCACTGAATAATTTCACATGCTTTCTTTCTGCCTGTAGGATTTCTTTTACTCCTCTCCCCTTTAGCACTCTGTCCTTAGTAAAACACTGCAGCCCAAAAGCCTCCACCTGCACAGCCCCTTTTTATTTCCATTTTTTGTCCCCTACTCCTCACTTTCTCTGGCTTTCTCAGCCTGTGGTTGCATGCTGGTGGAAGTGCTTTTGAAAATGACCATTATGCCTACAGCACCTCACCTGCTTCCCTCAACCTTTGGAGTGTATAAAAGCCTTGGCAAGAGATGAAAAGCCATATAATCACAGCATGATAAAGAACATACTGCATCTATCGATGCCCTGAGTAGAATATGAGTTGCTGACCCCACGGCTTATAGTGAGTAAAACAGATCATAGGGAATGAGTATAGGCCCTTGATGGGTCCTCTTTTTATGGGCTTCTTAAGCACTATTTTGAATCGGTTTCACATTATTAATCCTCCCACTGGTGGGTATTTCTGTACAAAAAGGCATGGACATGTGTATATGTATATATGCTCTTTTCCCTGTATTTCATCCCTTGTTTCTAGCTGCTCTAGGAAGTCTGACACCAGCAGCAAAAGATATATTGATCTGGTCAGAATATATTAAGGCTGCTGAAGAGCAGATGTTAAAAACAGACTTTTTGGCATATATCAGCCCCTGGCGGTATCAGTCGCACACGTGTTCCCATTTATTTATTAAAGAAATTGCTCTCCTCGTTCTGTTTATTATCCTTCTCCTGGGCAATTCAGGCGCGGCCGAGCCAATCTCTTCCAGTCAGCCAGTCCCCCTTTGGATCGTTGGATTGGCTTCAGCTCAGACAACACCCTACAGCTCTTCCTTCCTGAGGAACCGGGCCCATCCCACCGTTGTGAAAAGCAGATGGAAACTTATCTGCTGCTGCAAAAAAAAATATCCTGGCATTTATTAAAAATAAGGACTCATAGATCCCTCTAATTTGATACCAAGCAGGTACATAATTGAGCCAGGAAGGCCATCTGGAGGGGGATTTCAAAGGCGTGCCCACATATGGCACCCAAAGGGCTGCAACACACTTCAGGAACACAGCATGGCATAGGCGTCCTGTTAATTCAGAGACCAGGAACCAGACAACCTATTGGTCATCAAAAATGTGTCCCATTTTACTACAGATAGCCACAGAACTGTGAAATTAGAGCAGAGCAAAGGGATATCATCGAGAGCATCTTGTATCTTTCTGCGTAACAGAGAGATGTGATGTGACTCTGTACCTTCTCCAGGAGAGTGTTATCTTCTAAAACACCAGGCACGTGCTCACACAAAGGCAAGGTGCTCCTGCCATATTCCTACATGAGCACAGAATTATTTTCTGCAACTTCTTTCCATCAGGGATGGGGCAGCAATGTAGTCTGTGCTACAGACATCAGCTCACTTCCCTGGTGGTTGCATGGGCTTCTGGATCTGCTAACATCTCACCAGCAGCAGACAGCTGGACCTGGATGGGCAGTAGTTTTTCCAGCCTCTCCTCATTTTGTCAGTCTCTCTTTTGCTGCCCTGTTCCTCTTGCAATGTTCAGGGAAGGCTGTTTTCATGTGTATTTTAGAAATATTTTTTTTTTCTTCTTACATAACTTAAGCTCCCCTTTTTACTTATGTAGTGTTCTTAAGAAATCTGGGTGGTTTTAGAAATTTTGCTGAAATACTAATTGCAGAAAATTTTTATGCAAACAGATGGGGGAACCAGACAGACAGAGATTTAATAACTTCTGTGAGTACTTAGCGGCAGAAACACTGGTCCCCAAATTCATTAAGATAAAAGTGATTAATGAAGTTGTAGATTTTGCATAATGATAGAAAGACTTAAACTGTACAGCTTTCTGATGATCCTTGTTTATTCTGCCTTATTGGCTGCCTGGGCAATGAGTGGGCTGGGAAAGACAGAAAATGTCCTTTTTAACTGCTGGGTTAAGTAAGTGAAATAACAATCCAATGGTAATATAGTGACCTTTTCCATGTGAGACTGTCTTCCAGATACTCTGCAGTTTGCCTTACAGCATAGCTGAGTTTATCTAATATTTCCATTTAGCACATAAGAGAAATGGAGGAAAATCTTAATTGTGGTTGCATTTGTGGTTATAGTCCAAAGATCTGACAACTAAAGTCACTCTCATCTGTTCTCAGCTCGTTTTATGGGCTGATGCAATTACTTAGATGACTCAGGAAGCGGAGTTAAGAAAAAGTTCGTAGCAGGATGGCCCTGAACTGTCCAAAGAGTTGTGCAGTACCAGACTGTCTTAGAGGAGCATCTCTGACATTCCCAAAGAGTGGCTGGAACAAAAACACCCGGGTCCTTCAGCAACCAAATTGCTTGAGTCATTCCTCTGGTGATGTAGTGCCTTCCTCTATTTCAGAAGGTTAACAGACCTGGTCTTCTCCAAATGCTGCAGGCAGGATGAATGAAACTTGGGGTGAGTTGTACTCTCCTAGGAGAAGGAGTGGGCACAGCATTACTTCTAGACCCTCTGCCCCTCCCTTTCCAACCAGTATGGACCAACAGGACACAAGGCCCCCCTGGTAGAGACCCAGCTTCCCACTGGGCAATTTTGCTGGGCCTTTATAAAGAATGACTAATTGAATTTCCTTGAATTTCATGTTGGTTTTTGACCCCTCCCTGCTCCCCAGTGAAGCACAAGGCTTCCTGCTCCCTTCCTGGTGCCAGCAGATCCAGCATCCCAACACCACCACCCATCACTGCCCTGGGAGAGGTGTGTGGCTGTGGCACAGGGGTGACCCTCACCTCCATTCAACTCCATCAGCCTCCTGGCAGAAATAAATTGCAATCATTTCCGTGCAGACAAGGAGCCGTATTTTAGAAAATTAGTTCATTGCCAGCTGTTTGCTCAGCTCTGAGGTTTTATCAGCTAAATTCATTCTCTGGCTCCCATGGTGCATGGCTGATGGGAAGCACTCAAAATGACATATAGAACAGACACCGCAGCCGAAACGATGCACCTATGGGGAGATGCTGCTGAAGACAGGAGCTTAAGGGTTTATTTGAACAGCTGAATTTCAGCATGTAAACTGGAGCTATTTTTTAAATGTAAACTATAAAAATAATGACATTTGCTTTAAAAAACTTGTGCTGTATGCTTGGTGCTATGTACATGATATAATTCATTCTTAGTATCCTGTAATTCAAGGAGAAGTCTCTCTCAGTCTGTTTTGGCCACTCGGAGAAAGACAAAGAAACCACAGTACCACACACAGAGGACGTTTGTCCATGCATCACCAGTTTCTACACATCAGAAATCCCAACTACACAACAGTGATATTAAAAGGAGATAAAACAGGATGTTGAGAGTCTCAGTAGCGCCTAAACATTTTCAGGTCAATAAATCTTGTTGACTGCAGGGACTTCTTGTTGACTTCTTCATTACTATCCTTAGAGATGCATCTGTAGGCATATATAGGACTGTTGCTGCAACAGGCACCAAGCCCAACAACTGAGCTTTTGCCCAGTAGTCAGGGCATGATTTGCCATTGCAAAAAAAATTTGTGATTTTATCCTGAAAGCACATGGCATCCCTGGGCAGCCGCCCTGGTGCTCTTCTGCACGAGGCTCCCACTGACTTCTCCCTACACACAACTATATTTCTTCACAGAGATACTTCAGCCTCTAGACTACATCTTCTGTATTTTCTTTGACATTGTGCAGCCCAGCCCTTTGGTGAGATGCAGTCAAAGCGTCCTTCCCAGGAACAGAGGAAGGAGGCTGATGACAAGAAGTTCTTGTTCACCCTTCTGTGAATTTCCAGGGCCCTTTTCCTTTTCCTTCTGTTGTGCAGCAAGGGAACCTCGCCAGCTCTTCTCCTTTCACTAAGATTATCACAGCCACCTTCCGATTTGAAGTTTCCCAACAGTGAAAGTTTCTGATCATTTCTTCATATCATGCCATCAGGAGATGCACTGCCATTCCTGGCAGATAACGTATCGCTTGTATTTTGCTGCAGAGAAACCATTATCTAAGGGAAACACAAAAGCTTGGGAACACAGGCTGTTTGTACATGGGGAAGGAGAAACACATGACATGTGAATTTGCCAGATGTTACCACTCTGAATCTTATTAAAATACACCCCGTACTGACCACGGCTGGATAATCTATACAAGGAAAAAGTTTGAAGATAAGAATTGTACTGACAGTGTCATAAGGGCCTGCGCAGGCAGGCTGTGAGCAATTCCCTGACACGATATCTGGGTTTCTTGAAAAAGTGCAGACTGTTGACCTGGGTTTCATGTAGTCCTGACCATTGCTTCATTTGACGCTATCCTGCCCTCACATCTACCCAGACACTGTTTTTTTCCAGAAAATAATATGAGCTTCCAATATGTGTGTTTGTTTTATAGACAGAGCCTGACTTTTCTCCAGCTCAGATGACGTCTCAAAGACATGTTTTAGTGCTCTTCTGAGAGCATCTTGTGTTTGTCCAGTTGGAAGTATTTCAGGTGACTCAGCTTACATGCAGCTTCTTAAAATCTATTCTCTACAGGTTTATTTCACATGTTTTGTCTTTATAGGAGGCTCTTTCAATTCTCTAATCCCAGCTTTCTTGAGTCCCTCTCATTTCACACCCAGAAGTGCTGTGGGGCACACTGTGGGGATGAAGACGTGTAGAAGGGCTCGAGCTCAGCCTGCCTGCAGTTCATCTGGTTGGGTCTGTGTTAGCACAGGTGCAGAAGAGCCACATCAGCTCCTCTGTGGTTGAGCTACCACACTCTGCTGCTCCTAAGGGTGCACTTTGTGTGCAGCACCCAAGGAGAATTAACATCTGTCCTGCCTCCATCTGTCATCCCAAAGCTACAGATGCACTCCAGAAATGGTTCATATCTGCTACCTTAAGGGTAGGTATTACAGCTGCCAGACCTCCAGCATCCAACTATCTTGGAAAACCAATATCTTGCAAGCAAAGACTTGAGCACAAGCTTCCCTTAAGTCTGCAAAGCCAGAGTGCCCTTAAGTGATACCTATTTATTCCTCATTGCCTTTTATTCCTTATAGGAACAAATATGGGGAGGCTGTGCCAGAAATAGATATTGTAATTATTTTTATTATTTTGGAGCAAGCACAGAAGTTTGTTGTTTTCAAGTCAGGTCAGCTCTGTACCCTGCAGTGCCTCAATTTGGAAGTTCACACTTGAAAGGAGAAAGAATTGTATCCACACTCCTCCTCGTCCTTGTCGGCAGGCGCGGGGCTGCCCTGATGAACTCTAATCACACACGTGAGTCTGAAACAGGGAGAAGTATCATTTCTCTGTACACAGAATAATCAACTCCAAGTTAAATGCAGTGCTGTAAAGTGATTTGTAGCCATTCTCACCCCCACCTTCTCAGTCTAATTAACTTCTCTAATAGAATTAATCAGCGCACTAAATATGAGACTCACTAACAACTACAAAAACCATACCCCTATCTATTCCAAAATACAATTACACTGACAAACTCAATTACATGCCTCAGTCACTTCTGAAATTGCTTGCTGATATTGGACTGTGCACAGTTTAAGTTTCATTGTTAAAAGAAATCATAAACACTTTCTAAATCGTACAATGTTTACAGAAATACACAGAAGCACAGCTTTTATTACCCATGTGGCAAAATTAATTTGACACATTGAAAGCAAATGAATAGAGCTGGAGGACTCTATTCAAGCAGCATTCTTCCCACTGATACAATTTACACTGGGGGAACATCTAGCACATTAACCTTATTAGACTCTGATGTAGGTAAATAGCATTTCAAAGGGAGGGAGTAGGGACCGGAGTAAAAATTCTTTCTGCATTTGCATGAGAAACATCAATTACTGCATTTCTAACTATTCAGTTAGTGCAAAAAATAAAAATAAAAACCTTTCACTGAGGAGATTTTTGCTCTGAAATCAGCAAAACTTTTGCAGCAGGGGCAGTCCACAATGCGTAATTATGATCCTGGCTTTAGTCTTTTAAATCTGTGCTTAACTCTTCAGCTGAAAATAAATTCCTATCAGATTTGACAATGTGAGTTTAGCCTCATTTGCAAGTAAGACGAGGAAGAAAAATGTTGCTTGTTTTTTTTTTAATAACTAAGTTTATCAAAGTTCATCTTGATCTGAAAATATAGATAGAGGCTCACTGAACTTTTTCTTTGTCTGGTCATATGCAACACCTGCTTCTCAGTTTAATTTAATTTCAAACTGAGATAGCAGTCAAGCAATATTATTTCTAACCTAAGGGAGGGAGCTATGCTTGTTTGTAATCAGCCAAATGTTGATAAAGGTTTGAGCTCCAGTCTGGCAGAGCATGCTAACTTGAAACACCAGGATCCATCCCACTGCGAGCAATCACCTCTCATATTTAGCAAGAGCTTACATCCTTACAAAATTAGTACAAGGAACGGTAATTTCTGTTGGCAGAGACATTCAGAGACCTAGAACCTGCTCCACAGGCTCTTTTCTTCAGTAACAGGGCTATCATAGAAAGCAGCCTTTGCAGCTGCCTGTTTGAAGGAACTGATCCTGCCTGCTGTGCTCTGCAGATGTCCACCCCCTGGGCAAACCTGCTCTAAAACAGGAGAAACCAAAACATAGGCAAGGAAGGTTTAAATGCAAACTGATGATTGGTCTGTGTTAATAAGAAGGAATTTCTTGTTCTTTTTCCGTTAACTGCCAAGAATGGTTGTTACATGCTAGGACAGCGATGTTTTGAGTGGGACAACAGAAAGAAGGTATCTTCAGAGGAACCAAACCCCCACTCTTCCAGGGAATGTTTGTTATATCTGGGGGGTTTTGATGTGGCTTTTTGTTTCATAGTATCCCAGGAACCTCTGTCCATGTTGTGTTCTGATTCCAGCTAGAAACTTCCTTTTATGATCAGCCTGACAAGTCACATCCATCCTCTACCCATTGCTCCTTCTACTTCAGCTATTTAGAGACAGCAAAATATTAAAATTTGATTCTAATATACATTTGCAGCCCCGTAGCCAGTCCTGTTAGAAATGGTGTAGCACAACCACATGATTTCATGGCTGCAGGTACAGGTTGGAATACAGATGGGCGTTGTGAAACTGGGCCCTCTCCTAAGGGGTTACTTTTACCTGAGCTCAAGAATAAGGCTCACTTGATGAATGGGATAGATTTTATACCTTCATCAGAACAATATCATCTCCAACTGAAGCCTTTCAGGAAGGCTGGAGGTCATTAGCAATTCCATGACCAAGCATCCTCTTTATGCATTCTGTCCATTTCTCTGGTTGCCAGTGATGCATTAGATGACACTTGCAAAGAATTACAGACCTGATACAATATTAGATAAAAATTACAAGTGAGAAGCTATTTTACTGCTATTTATTTTCATCAGCTAAGCATCGCTGTCCTGAATGCCATTCCAGGTTGGTCGATATTGGCTTTTCAGGCCACTTAAAAGTTTTGTAATTCTTGTTTGTTCTCAGCTTATGCATAGAAATCAATACTAGTTTGCAATTTGTTGAAACTGTGAAATGGTCGAGTTACGAGTAATATATGCCTGATTTCTCTTTGCATTCTATTCCCAGTCCCTCAGAGTGAAAATTGGATTCAGTTTTCAGTCAATCTATGATATCTCGTAATTTTAAAAAGTTATTTTCAAGTCCCTTACACATTTGTTTTATTAACCTCACATTTAAACATATATTGAACAAATCAAGCAGGAACATATCTTTGAGTTTTTCTTAACATCATTGTCAAAGGAAATCTTTTCTTTGATTTAGAGAAAGCTGGAAGAAGCTCCCTCTCTAACCAGCACATCTGAAGTAGCCTGAATATTGGTCAGTGGGGAATGGAGCCAACTGCGCCTTTTCTGCTTCACCTCTGCTAAGTTCTTGTGCTCGTGAATTTTTATGGCATATGTGGATTTTACTTTATGTAACTATACATGCAGCAATAAGTCTTAAAAAATACAGCTTTTCAGGGGAAAAGCAGGTGAAAGGAAATGTCTTGCAGTGTTGGGGCGTGGTTACAGACAATGTGAATTTGGGTTTCTGGCCTGCCTCCTTCAAAGTAGAGGTTTCAACTTAAAGCATTTTAGAGTCCTAACAACAGTGGAAGTGAGACAGGGAGCACTTAATGAGTTGTGCAAAGTAAACTGTATCAAAATAATCACATAGGATGAAATTACCATGGCTTTGTAGTCACATTTTGATCATTCCAAACGTATGACAGGAGAACTTCACAAAATAACCAAGCCAGGACACTTTCATTGTGTAAGGTAATACTTGTTCATACATCTGCTCCAAACTGAGGGTAAAAAGGGACTATTACGTCTTCTACGTCCCACTGACTTCTGTTATCAGCATACCTTGGAACTGGACTGCTTTTTTGGATCAGATTCTGTGCTCACGCCATGAGAAACACGGTTCTCACACCGGAGCTTTCAGGAATAGCAAACTGCAAAGATTGTCGGACTTGAGATTCCCCTTTTCTGTGAATCAGCCGGGAGTTTGCTACCAGCTTCAGAATCTATCTGCAAAGAGCTGGACTGTGAATAGGATTTCTGCAGCGCTGCTCCTTCCTCGCACCTCGAGTGTTGGAAGGAGCAAACTCCACTGAAATAGAGCCATGATTCACTGCCACCGCAACGTCAAATGTTTCTGGGCTGAGACTACCATCTAGTGTCCTGATGACAGACTGCGGCTTCTTTGGGCAGAAAAAATTGTACAATGCAACAGTTAGTTCTCTTCTATAATTACATTATCATAAGTATTCATCTCCTGAGACATGCACAAATAGAAGACAGCCTGAAGGCCACACCATGCCATCTTATTTTCCCACTTGCGTTAGAACAGAAAAATCAGTGAGGCTTATATGAGCTTGGCACAGAGCTGGTTTAACAATGGCTTGTGCTGTAAGCCTAACTGATGCCTTTGGTTTCCATCTTTGACTTCCAAAGGTCCAGTAAAACAGATAACATTTCTGCTCTGGTATTACACCTTGGATATATCAGGTGACTCCAGCAATACTTAGCCATTTAGGTGACAGTTTCTGCAAAACCAAGCTGATATCAAGAAATACCAAGCGACCCTCAAGCCCTGCAAGAGGAAGAAGACTCCCTGTTCTGGATAGGTTGCTGCAAGGGGAACTGGAAAACACTGTGGAAGTCACTGGAATGTTAAATGTTCTAAATTAATAAAGTGCCTTCTCAAGCTTCTGACTGTTATTGAGTTACCATTCCTAATAAAAATTATGCTTTCCAAAGTAATTTTGAAACATCAACAAAAAAATGAGAAATTCTCCTTTGACCAACAAAAACTCTTCTGCCTTTCCAAATGAAGCTGCCTCAAATTCCTCCCATTCCTCCACTTACACTTTCAATGTGCTGTAACAGCGTTTTCAACTAGAAAAATATTGCATTAGGGACTGTTCAGGCAGCTCTATTTTATTGCAGATATCGAATGAGCTGTGACAGACAGCACCATGCCGGGCTCATTAGATACATTTTCCACTGAAAACAGTGTAGTTTGGAGAAAGCCTTTAACCCACTGACAGCAAAGAAGAGCCGTTACATTGCTTTTGATGCTGCAAGTATAAAGGTATCTTATTTCTTCAAATTGACAATTTCACAATGTTGTAAAGGGGTCTGGACTTCCTCGGGCTAACGGTATCAATGCTCTTGAACCATTTTCTGAGCATTTGCCTTTCATTTTCAGCACACTTAAATTATTCACAGCCCACTGGAGACTGTGTATCTCAGACTTCTCTTGCAGCTCAGGCAGCCGAGCTGTAATCCCCAGCACACCTAATCAGCCCTTTCAGACTGACGAGGCCATTTGAAAATTAAAACTGCCCAGTTGCATAGGTTAAAGAGAATTTGGCTATGCCAGGATAGGAGCTGAGTCGTTCCTGCCACGGAGCAGTAGAAACAAAGCACAGGGAGAGGCTGCTGGAGGGCAGAGCCCTCTGCTCTTTTGCAGTGGGGCAGAAGGTAAGGAGACCTTTCCCAGTCAAAATCCACTGTCTGCTCATCTGTGTTGGAGCCAGCAACTAAGGATGCTTAAAGCCAACCTGGAATTCTCATCCTGTAAAACAACCAGTGCCTGGCAAATGTGGCTGCTTCCCCAGTCCTAAAATCACTGTGGCAAGTGAAATAATTAACTTCTTAAACCAAGGAGGCATAGAGACTTTGTGTGGGAGGTTTGGTCTTGGTTCCTGCAGAGACAGGAGGGCTCTTGCCTCAGTTTACCCCACCTGGAGAATGGGAAGAGATAGTACTGTAAATTACACAAATTCCCAAGCAGGAGTACAAAGAGGTTGTCACTGATTTCTATCATAAAGAAATAGTATGTACAAAGATTTGGCTAGTTTCTGTGACCAGCATTGAACTGGCTATAAGGGGAATCTCAGCTCCTTTGCAGCCACTGTGTTATAGTCAGTTTAATGGAGCTCCAGGATTATGACAGCACCTGCTTGAGACTTCAGCACAGCACGGACTGCACAAGTAGTGTGGTGTTCCTGCAAGGGGGAGCAGCCTGACCCCAGACTTGCCACATTACATCACTTTGCTAATGAGAAATCACCCAAATCTCTTTGCAGGCCTGAGAAAGACAGTTTTAGGCAAGAAGGCAGTATCAGAGCAGCAAAGCGTTCCAGTCAGCCATTGCTAAGAGACTTTGCAAAGTAAAGAGGTGCAGAAGCAATGGCCCCTCTCACTTCTGCTCTGGACAGAAGCGTGAGAAGAGGGAAAACCCATTCAAGACTGACAGGCAGTCACATCATTCCCTCTAGCTTTAAACTGACACTACTGACATTTAAACTTGATGGCTCCTTTCTCTCTTGATGCCAGCCATATGCCAGCAGCCAAGAAATCCCTTTTAGGGGAAAGGAGTTTCATTGATTTTAGAGAAAGTCTTGCTTGACAGCATCGCTACCAACAATTTCTTTTGCCACAGATAACCCAAAAATAAGAGGAACCTGAGAGGTCACTCAGAGATTATTTCCACCAGCCTGGCGGTGATATCAGCAGAATTTTTCCTGACCCTTCTCTCCCCTTCCTGTCATTTATCTGTTAGTGCTCTCATTGCACAGAGCCAGTGAGCACATCATCCCCTGCTCCTGCAGTTCCCAGGGCCACCAGCAGCCACACAGCTGCTTGAGTTGGGAATGCTGACCTTGGAGATCAAGACCCAAAGGAGATACCAAGCTGATAACTTTTAAAAAGAAAAAAAAAATAGAAGCTTACACATGGAAGTATGCACAAGAGCATTTTTTCAGTGCTTTGACGCCATGCAGGAAGAGTGGGACAACTGACTTTCATCTACTGCTCATCACACATTCATGCATCATGGTAATTGCAGAACAGCTCATCTATGTTTGACCAATCATAAAAATTAGGAAATCAACTTATAAAGGGTTGCCCTACATAAGCAATCAAACATAATCCAGAATTCCAACTTCAGACTTATTTGTTAGCACCCTGTAAAATAATAGGCTGTCTTTGAACCAAGAAGTACTCAGGAAAGGCTCAGGATCAGCTTACTGTTCAAAGAAAAAGATCAATACAGAGCAGCACTCATCTCCTTCATCCTGAGAAATGAGCACTGCAAGAAGGAAAGCTTTGCTACCCCCTTGATCTTAAGGGAGCAATAAGATAAAATGAAAGTTCACTTATTGATTTCCAGCATGTTTCATTGCTCAGTACCAGCAAATAGCACACACTGGTTCTGGCCTCCTAGCCCAGAAAGCTTTTGGTGGGGAGCAGAAATTGCTGGCAACTGAGCTCAGCTCTATCTGTGATGGATCTTAGATCCCTCCTGTCCTCAATTGATCCCAGTCATTCAGGAATCAAAGTTAAATACTGTCTTGGCTAGGAGAGACAGTCCTTTAAAAGGTGAGGGAGGAGAGCATGCTAGAGGGAGAGCTGTGTCTTCCCCTCTCTGAAAGGAGAATAGGGTAGGAGGGAGGAAACATGCTCAGAAGTTACTAGGTTGTTAGAAAATAGATATTGAGACAGAGGAGTAATGGGTTCTTGCTTGAAGGAAAGGAACCTAAAAAGGAGAGAAAGCTTGAGATATGTAAAAGTAAAATTAAGGGATGAAACAAGCAAATCAGATGTGGGTTTTTTTGCTTATTTTTCGTTAACTATCAGTTTTGTTACTTGCATCGCTTAAGAATTACTATATACTATGTCTGACTTGAATTGTTATAAGTGAAAGTCAGTTTGCTGTAAGGCATTCTAATAAATACTATCTCTACTCAGGTCATAAAAGTACTGGTTAAGGGCACTTAATATGTGATTAAATATACAATTATCAACATAGCTAACAACACAGAATCTAGAGGAAGATCTGTGATATGGCTTATAAGCATACAGTGGGAGGACATGGAGAGTTCTCAGTGGTGCTGGGGGGGAATGCGCCAAGATGGGGAAGAGCTTCAGGGCTGAAGCAGGAGTAAAACTCTTGCAGTGTGGAGTACACAGGCCCTAGTCTTTGAGCTTATTATTACTGAAAACTCTTGAGAAAGCCCTTAGGTGAAGCTATTTAGATGGGCAAGTATTTTGCTGTGCTCTAAATGCTGAAGTGAGAGCTAGATCCGGTCCTCAATATACTTAAAACCACATGGTTATCTGTGCTGGCAGAGGGGTGGCTTTAACTTCTATAGCGAAGACTTGATATAGATAGGTAGAGCAATTACATGTTCCAAGAGTCAGAAGTGGGTGTCTTGACATCTTGTTCCTCCTGTCATTTTATTTAATAATCCATTGCCCCTTGGTTAATAGTTTTTTCCTTGATTAGCCTGTATAAATCAAAACTTCACGGCTGTATCCCTGATGTGCCATATATTCTGAGCCGAGAGTAATGAATCGTGCCATGGGTTGATGTACTCTGTCTCCTGTTTAGAACAAGTTCTACATCAAGGAAATACCTTGGCTTTCAAATTGAGTTGTCAGCATGCTGTCAAGATGTACTGGAGGAAACGCTGAGGATCCTAATAATGTGCAAGCAGGGACTGCTTAGCCCTGAGCAGAATACGGAGCTGCAGAGTCCCTTGGTAAAGAGAGGCTCCTGGAGGCAGTGCAGGCTCCCCTCCAGCTCAACTGCTCTGCAGACATTGCTCCTTCAAAGCAGCTCTCTATTTGCCAGCCTATCACTTCTTACCTCTCATTTCCTCATTCCTGTAACAAAAGCAGCTATGAGGCAGGTGACTTCATATAGCTCTGCATAGACCAGCTTGTCAGCTCAATCCTTACTCTGTGCTGAGCTCTTTGCTAATGCATGCAACTCTTTTGCACTGGTCTGCATTTGGTGCCTTTCTGCCCATGCTGCCCTGCTTGGTGCAGGGAGCAGCAGCCTTTTTCGAGGTGGCTGAAGTAGCCTGAGAGCTGCTATTGTAGCTCCCAAACCAGTGCTGGCTGAATTGCTGAGGGCTGTGACTCTTAGTGGGAGTTGCTTTTTTTCCTGAAGGCAGGACACTTGCAGGTAGGCTCCAGACTTGAGCAGCATGGAGGGAAGTGCTAGTTCCTCCCCGGGTTGGGTCTTTCGCTAAGCAGCAGTCCTGCATCCCCGAAGAGAAGCATTACTTCCCTTTGCCACTAGATGCGGCTCGTGCTGCACAGTAAGCCCTTGGCATCACCAGTTTTCAGTTCGGCCTTACCTTTAAAAATGACTTCCCTTGTGTTTCTAGAAAGTGTGTGTTGGGGGGCTTTGAATCTTTCTCATAACCTTCCTGTTTCGCTAGTGTGTCCCTCGCGCAGGTTTCTTCCCATCAACTGCTTGCACTTCGAAGGTCAGGTCCTCACTCCTGCCCCTCTCATATGGAAATACACTGCTGTGAAGGTTCAGTGGCCCTTGCAGAGCTAACAGGGAGGGAAGGAACGAGGTGAGTAAATGGGCCGTGCTAATTTTCAACCTGAAGCCAAGTACAGAACTGTACAAGCTGCCGTGGCAAAAATCAGAGTTACTGAAAGCTGGGGCTGGCTGTTGGAAAGAGCCTGCCTCCACAGCAAACGAGGGCTGAGGGACAAAGGCTGAAGGCTCAGTGGTCCTTCAGGGCCAGAGGCTTTGGTGCTGATCTGGCTTGAGCTGCTCTGCCTGCACCGGGACTTGGGATGTGCTGCCCTATCTGGCACTTTGGGATTCCAGCTCATGTATATGGTATTGGAGCTATTCTCAATGGCAGTACCTTCACAGCTGTGATATATAAGCAGCCATGGTGCTAGAAATCACCCATAGCATCTGTGGGCACTTGCAGAGAATGGATGGGGAAGATGACTCCCAGGCCCGGTGATTTTAGTTTTCTTTGAAGACAGTGGGACATCTGTATTAAGCAATTACCTCTTGGAAGAAGCAGCAAGGTAGCTGCTCCATTAGCCATCAGTTTTCTTATGAAATCTAAAATAATTTCCTCATAGGGTGCCAGATGAGATGGCTCAGACCTGCTGTGAAAGAAGCATAAAGTAATGCTCACAGTTTGTAATTTCTCCAAGCTTCTGCTTTTGCACTGAAAAATGTATTCCTCCTGTAAAATGCTTCTAAATGACGAATCCACAGATGTTCTCTCCTGCTCACTTGAATATGGCAAGTTCAGACTGATCTCTGTGGTGACCTGAGCTGGCCAACATCACCCTCACTCTGGGCTTAGGGACTGAAGAATGGGGACAGTTCTGAGGCTGCTGTTGCCATTAATTGAGCTCTGCTTCATCACAGGTGGGGCTGAGCAAAGGCAAGGGCTTCCTGGGGCTGAGCTTGAGGGAGGAAAGAGACAGTGAAAGCTGAGCTTGAGATTTGGAAGCTGGGTGATGTTGGTTTGTGCAGGTGCTACAGTCCAGCCAGCAGCCAGGCTGTCAGCATTGCGTTGCCTCTATCCAGAGCTTGATTGGTTTTGTTTCCAATCAAGAAAAAATACAGTGGAAAAATAGAAGCAGATGTTCCTCGACAATGTCTCGGGCTCCTGGAGCTTCAAAGAGCTTTTTGATTGCACAGGATTTTAAAAGCATATAAAAGAGAGCCTTTTGCTGTATTTTCACTGGGGCAAAACCCTCCTTGAAATTTGCATTAGGATGGATTGTCAGACTGACCCAACACGGGGGAAGCCTTACTGCTGACCAACCATGCTTAAAATCCTTCTTGCTATTTTTTTAGGATGCAGCCTTGCAGGCACACTGGGTCTCTATAGGCAGAGTGAGGAATGCTCAGCTCATTTGGGCTCACAGTCCCATGCCCACAGTGCCCTCCAGTGCCACCATTTCCTAAATTAGTGCTGAAGTAACAAAAAAGTGGAGAAATCGCAGCTGTGCCAGGTACTGCATCTTGCTGCTTCCTTCTGTGCTGCTGTAATTGGCTCTGGCAGACTCACAGGAAATTACAGTGACCAGAGGAAACTTACGCTCCTCCGCATGTGGGTGCAATTTTCATCACAAATGCAACTGCTGTGCTGCTCTATTTTCAGCTTTTGTCTCTGTAAGAGTTGGAAGACTCTTCCAGCAATGCATTGCTCTGCGTGCCGAAGAAGTTTACAACTTTGTGTTTTAAAAATCTTTCTTCTGATTGTTTTGAAGAGTTTTCTCCTATCTATGCAGGGGTCTGATTCAGCTTTGAGTGACTGAGAACGGGCATTGGACTGCCAAGCAAAAGCCCCATCATGGTACACGAGTGTTGAAGTGTGCAGCCTGGGGATCCTTTCACAAACGTGAGATCATGCCGTATCCCTTCTGCACAAATCCCACTGCAGCCCCACATGCCCTGCATTGTGCAGGAGCCTTTCCAGAGCTTACTTCTAAATGCTTGGATTTCTCTTTCTGGGCCTGATAAGGAAACATTCATACTTGGCCTTAAGCACTGATTTCTCATGAAGGTCTGGGAAATGATATTTTTGCAAAGTTATCTTGCAAGCGAATCTTATTCTTTAATAACAAATTCTGTTAAAACTCAGTATATTTTTCTCTGCCTTCTTAAAAGGCTTCTGGGAATGATGCTGCTGAAACAGGTGGTGTGGATGAACTGTGAATGCGGCTGAGCGCTCAGGGCTCCCAAATGCAACCCTGTTCATAAAAGTCATGCTATTCTGCAGTCAGTTAAAGGCAGGTACTGTGTAAATGGTTCCATGTGCCTCCAAGGACTTTCCTTTTTGTTTGCAGTGCCATCTGACATGCAGCAATCCCACAGCACCAGGGACCCAGTGAGCCTTCAGCAGCAAATTACAGCAAAAATGATAGCTGGGAGGGTTTCACTCTCAGTGCAATTTCTTATAAGCAGAGCTTTTAATTTTCTTTTTTTTCCCCCCTCTCTCTCTCTCTCTTTTTTTTCCTTCTTGTTTCCCCCTGCAGTGTGCATGCATTTTGCAAGCAATGAGGAATTTGGATGTCAATTCTCATTTCCCCTCAGCCTTCCCAATCCAGGCCCTGGTTATCATTTCCCCTTTCAATACGGAGAAACAAAACATCATGTCTGGAACCAGCTGTAAAGTTCCCAGCCAAAAGCTGAGCAGGAAATATCTTGGGAGGTGCACTGCATGGTGTGTGCTGTGACTTACTCTACTGCCAGCACATGAACTGCTACCCTGGGATGCCCAGGTGAGTGAGGGCAGCATTTCTCAGCCAAGTGATTTTGTAGTTTGGGGCTATCGTAAGTCAAGAAACCCTGACTCCTTCCAGTCTCTTTTTTGTCTGTGCTTTGGCTGGATGCATGCTGGCTGGGAGCCCACATCACGCATGTGCTGAAGGGACAGAGGCAGCAATAGGGACAGCCTTGGTGCTGTTCCCAAGCTGCTGGCCCCACCAAAGATACCATCCCCAGCTAGTCCTGCCTGCTGTCAGCAGCAAGTCCCATAAAGAAATGTTCTCTATTAAAGCTCCCTGCCGTAGTCTGAACAGTGCAAGAGATGTGCAAGGAGATATATACATCTTCACATATATAAAAATATATTTAAATTTATAAATATATCAAGCATTGGTTGGTATACTTGTATACCTTGTGCACCTTGAGAGTGCACAAGGTGATTTAAAAAAATCTCCCCTCTACCTCGCTTAATCTGGAGAAAACCTGGCATATTCGCAGGGACTGCAGAGTTTAGTATCTGGCCGGTGATGCTAATTTAATTATGTGCCAGCAGGTGGTGCCCAAGGAGGAGAAGCAAGAGCTTTAATAGCCCAATGTGCAGCCGCCCGGTCCTGTCATTCTCCAGCTATTCAGTTTCAGATGACATATAACGACTCAGAATCAGCTTTTTCTTTTCTTTCTCATCCCATTTCCCTAGATAACCCCTAAATCCTCACAACTTGTGAGAAGGCTGCAAAATACTGGTATATACTGAGTGAAGTTGTTTTATGCAGACCTGATTCAAAGGGGCTGCTTGGTCCCACCTCAGCTGACACAAGGCTCGATTTCACTTTGTGGGTATCAGCACTCTGCTATTTGGTCTGGGGCACAGAGAGGGGCTCAGATAAGTGTCTCGTGTTTTGTAGGATACAGTTTTTTTCAGCTGCAATCATTGCTGGAAATAGAGATTTATAGCAAAATGTGGAAAATAATGAGCCCTGTTGAAAGTTTTATGCAGGAGAGAGAAGTCCCTTCTCTTAGCTTTCTTCTAAAATTATAAGGAAAGGGATTTTGTCATCTACAAAATCTTGTCATCTTTTTTTTTTTTCCTGAAAAAAAAGCCAAACAAACACAAAAAAACAGGAACCTACTCAGCTGGTTCCTGCTAACAGCTCATACTAAAGAGATGCAAAAATATCAGGTTTATGTATTCTGTAGCTCTGGCAAGTTGCTGATCTGAGTGGTTTTTGCAGGTGCTAAAACACAGAGAGCAGCCGTTGCCTCTGCAAGGCTTGCAAACAATTTAACGGAAACTACAAGCCCCTGAAATTTCTTAATTCCACTGAAAGATGAAGTGATTTTTCTCTGGGCTAGGAGAGGGAACCTGTAAGGGACACTGTTATGTTCCTCTGCTTGCAAATGCTGTGAAGATGATGGGCAGGGGGACCAGGTAGTGCCTAGGAGCAACTTTTCCTTCTGATCAATGGGGATAAAGGGTCTGTGCCACCAGGGAGCAATCTGTGCTACAGGAGATCTTCCACTGGATTGAAAGCAGAGTCTCTCCTATCCTTGCTGGCGTTGAAATTCCCCACACGAGCAGACAGCCTGATTAGCATCACTATATACTGGTCCTTTAGGAGCAGGCAGAGAAGACTGTCAGGGAAGAAATTGCTTCCACCAGTAATTTATGCAGTTATTCCCCTTTTTTTCGACTCCCCATGGAGAACATAAAGCAGTTGTGCTGGAGAAGAGCTGAGAGGCTTGTGCAACTCCAGAGATCAGGCTGCAGAGCAGGCCGCACTCCTTGCTGGTGGCGCCTTGCTGCTCCAGGGTCCGCCATTTTGTCCTCCGGGGAGCTGTGTGAAATAGGAGCCTGAAAGTGGCGTCCGTATCCCAGGGAGGACACGGAAAGATGAGGGTGTTAACCAGCAGTCTTTCTGTTTTCCTCCTTCCTAAGCTGATTTCCTGATCCTTGCTGAAAATGCACAGTGCTCCCATGGATCAAACCTGGTTGCTGTCAGTGCTGCAGATGGCTGCGGTGCTTCTCCTGCTGTATTAATGCTGACAGCCATGAGCCACTGAGAGGCTTGTAGAAAGGGTCTAATTCTCTTGGTTGTGCATGTGGTGTGTGCTGAGGTGACACCCACACACCCTGGGTTCATGGTTTGTGTGGCTCTGCTGGTACACACATGTGGTAACAAGGTGTTTTCACTTTGAAAAGCCCAGTGGTGAGCCTCAGCTTCTGCCACACTGCTTCAGACCTCACTAAGGCCCAGGTCTTGCATCCTGGATGAGCCCAAGCACGGTCCCAGGCCTCCTCACAAAGGCAGAAGGGCAAGGTGCTTGGGTGGCCTCAGAGAGGTTCCAACTCCCCCCAGACAGATGAACATAAGGTACAGCATGGGGAGATCCTCTGTTTCATGCCAATTCCTTCACAACTTGTTGCAGCATCTGCCTCCACAATGGCCCTCACCTTTCCTGATCCCATGGGACACACAGCTGTTCCACCATGTCCCCAGATCCCTGTCGTGTCTCAGCTGTCAGACCAGGACGCTCATGTGTCCTCCTGCCTCAGATGACTGTGTGCATTGGCAATACCTCCAAGGAGATCGTTTATTCATGCCTCTGAAGGTACCCTTCCCACTTAGCTATTTCCCACAGAAATAGAGGCCGTGTGTTATTGCACAAGTCAAGGCAACCACGCTGTGTGTTGGTCTTATCCGGGAGAGAACATTTTATCAACATGCCAGGAGCTACAACTAATGAGGTGCAGAACAGAGGAAGCCCAGTCAGCACTGGTACGCACCATCCTTCCAAATGCTGATAGCAGTCACTTGCAGGAAGAGCATACAAGGAACTAATGAGTAAGTACACAGGAACCAAGCAGTGCCAGCAACATCCCTAGGCATTTCATTTGTTCTAAACAGACCCTGCAAATTGCTCTCGTGCAGGCAGTAAGAGCTTACATGATATCCCAGTTACTTGTTTTAGTTTCTACATAAAATTTCAGTTTTCCTGAACAATCAATGACTGGACCCAATCCCAAAGCAAGATGCTGGGGAGGGGCTGTGGATGTGTTCCTGCTGGCAACCATGGTCCTTTTCTTCTCAGTATTTCTATGGCCCTCCAAACTGCAGGTCTCTTTGTGGCAATATTAAAGACAGTGCAAACCACCATGATATTCACAGGGAGCCAGTCCAGCCACTGAGGGGAGGAGGACAGAAGCATATGATTCTGTGGGAGGCTCTGCTCTTGCCAAGAGCAGGAGACTAAAGCAAGAGGGAAGAAAGTGTTATGTGGCCAGAGAACTAACATCTCTTTTAATGCATGCCCAATAGAGAATAGTCTTAAGCTTTGAGATAGCCCAGCCAAGTCAGCAGGGAACCTGCTCTGCCACGCTAATAAACTTCTGTGTGTGCATCTGACTCCTTAAAACTCCTTGTTTGGTTGGTTGTTATTTGTTGGTGATGTTTTCTAAGAAGAAAAGAAGAGCCTGATCACCTAGCTCTGACTCCTTTATGTTTTTCTAGTTCTCTTCTGCTCAAGAGAGAAATTATTTTTATTTATCACCATTGACTAAATGCTCTGCTTCATTATTGGCTTCCGTTTCTCATGAAGAAACAGAGCAGAGTGCTAGCTGTAATTCAGCAAACCACTGCCATGGGCAGTTACACCACACAGAGCAGCCTGGACCCTTGCCCACTTTCCTGAAGCAGGGCTGGCTGTGCTGAATCTCTCCTGAACGTCTTAGGGCCAAAGCAATCACTGCTCCTCATATCTGCTCTGCAAAGATGCTTAGCTTCAGCTTTGAAGTGAGGCAGCCACCTTTGTAAGAGGAGAGCTGTATGTCTTCCCAAGACACATTTTACCTTGTCGGTGGCTATAGCGTTAACATTGGCAGCTCGCCAAGCCCTCTCGCCTTTCCCACTTAAATAAAACCAGAACAACAGTGATGCTGGAATGAAAGGCTGCTGCTGTCATTCTCCCTGGATCGCACTCTTCTGTCAGGGGTCAGTTAACCATGCTGCTTCAGTCACAACTGCCCCCCAACCCCAGGCCTTGAGTCCCTATTTTTTTTTTTAAATCTAAGCAAATCTTTGCACAATCCATCACACCTGGACTCAGATTTTTTTAGGGAACATATTTGGTATTAATGTAACGCATTTTCAGGGACTTCTTGCCCCCAGGAATTCTTGTTGAGGCCATGAATTTATTGGTGGAAGGGTTAAAAATACATACATATTTATACCTATAGGAGGGATATCCAGGAGAATAATTAGTATGTATGAGACTGTGCACTTTCAAGAGAGGATATGAACTCACTCAGACACAAACAAACAATAAACCACTTCCATTCTTCGCTGTTTCTTTCCTAGTATGCTTGCTCATAGGAAGTAAAAGCTTTCATTCAGGGAATCGGGACAGATGGTTATTGCTCTTTAAAAACAGGAAAGCCAATTTCTGGTAGAAATTCAGATAATGACAGAAACATTTTCAGGTAAATTTTATCCTGCTGAAAGGAAGTTTTGCCTTATAAATAGGGAACATCACCGAATTGGAGAGTGGCTGGGGCTGGAAGGCAGCTCTGGAGGTCGCCTTGTCCCTGCTCCTTTGACCTCGCGGCAATGTTCCACTTAATGAAGCACAGGATGCCCTTGGCCTTCTTTGGCCTGCAGGCACACTGCTGGCTTATGTGCAGCTTGGTATCCACCAGGGCCTCCAGACCTTCTCTGCAGAGCTGCTTTAAGCCGGTCAGCACCCAGCCTGTCATAGTACCCAGGGTTATCCTGCCCAGGTGCATGGCTTTGCATTTGTTTGCCCATTTCTCTATTCTGCCAAGGTCCCTCTGAAGGGCAGCACAATCACCTGACACACAAACCACTCCTCTCTGCATTGTACTGGCTGTGGAACACCTGTCTCTTCACTTTCATCAAATTCAGAGCACCCTCACTAACCAAATAAGTTATTGGTAAAGAAAGCCAAACAACTTCTCAGAATAAAAAGATCATTTGTAAGCTGACAATGATTCCAGCTTCTAACCCAGCACTCAGCCAGCTAGCTTCTTGGACTGTAGCTCCCAAAACCTGGCACTGAGGTAAGCTCATGCCTGCCTTCTAGGATTTGGCAATGCAGCTGCACCCAGTACTAGCAACATAGAACCAGATTGGTGACTTGTCTGTAAAACCTAAAGCTCACAAGGCAAGTGGGTGGATTCCTGTTACCTTCAACTAACAGCAATACCTGCTCTTCAGGATGAAGGTGAGACTGCAAGCAAGCCTTATGAACGCTTCCATTTACAGTAACCAGATGATGGAACCTATGTAACAACCTTCCTACAGGTCATTAACCAAAGATAAATGTCATGCAATTATGAATATATCTGATATTTATTATAATGGTACCAATCATAATGAATTAAGTTAATGTTTAGGTGAGTTATTTCTATAGGTCGTTTACTGTAAGTTAAATTTTCCTTTACCAAATCTGTTTTAAAGCCCATAACTTTATCTTTAATGCATGATGTATCACTTAATGACAGCTTTTGGCTGTGCAATAGTGAACTCCAGTTAATACAATATTTCTTCCAGATAATTTCCCTAGTAAAGGAAATGCAGCATTTGTATGCAATTTCCTGCCAGCATTTGAAAGAGGTGCTAAGAGTGAAGGTGTAGATATACAAAGGAGGTTAAGGTGAATATTTGCGGAGCCTTTAGAACTCTTTCATAGACTCTTCTAATGTCCATTTTCCCCCATGTATAAGTACAGCTGTAAATTAAATAATGTCTTGAGACTGCACAGGGAGGTGAGCCTACTCTGTTGACCCATTAGCTGGTCACTCCTTAGCTGGTGCCAGCTGCATTCTCCCAGCCAGTTCCTGGTCACTCCTCAGAGGCAGGGGACATTTGTTGATGTGGACACAGGGTGGCCTGGCCAGCAGAAGTTGACCCCAGTGTTCATGTAGCCTTGTGGTCCCATCCCATCTCTTCAGGTCTGGTCTATTCCCAAATACTTTGGTGCTTGTGTTTTCTGGCTGTGGGACTATCAAAGATCTGGCAGGGTCTGCTCACCACAGGTTCATGCTACAGCAGAGGCAGGCAAGTTAATGTCTCAGGAGGGGATGCTGGCAAACAAGGGACAGCTGAAATGCCGTGCTGGACTTTGTAAGGGGGTTGAATTTCTGCTTGCACTTGGTCAATGGATGATGGTTTAAACATCATGGATGTACTAGCTGGGCTAAAGATAATTTTCTATCAGTGGCAGTGGTGCTCATATTTTGTTTTCTGAGAGGTAGCCCCCGAAGAGTGAAACCATGAGATCTTATATCTAGCAGTGGTTTAGACGAGGCTGGGAGAAGGACCAGTTGTGTGACCTTTGGAAAACAGAATTAGTTCAAAAGTAGGAAACAAATTTGCAAGTATCTTCAGTGTAATGTAAATATTATCAAAAGGGACATCAAGAAGCGATGCAATACTTGAAGTATACTGTTGAGAAAATGACCTCTATTGCTGACTAATGAATGACCTGTTGTCAGACAGGTCACTGAGACCAGGTAGGTGTCAGCCAGCTGAGAGACTTCAAAGAATAATGAAGAGGACATCTGAAATGAGCAAGCACACGACGGGTGCGGAGCAAAGACTTCAGAAATCCCCCCAGGCCTTTCTTGGATCACATAGGTAGGAAAGGCACTTTTCCTATCTGCTGCACACCAATATTTAAGAATGCTGATTTGGTTGAATGTTTTCTAATGCACTTCAATTTCTTTCCTATCAAGAATGAAATGTAGTTTAAAAGAACTGCTCAGCTGCAAATGCTTTCTTACAAAAAAGATTTAGAATTAAATCTTTCTAGAGGAAAAAAGAAGTAAGCTTTTTAGCCTCTGAAATTACTTTTTAAATCAGAGTGCTGGAGACCCCCAGGTGAAGCTAATGAGGTTCAGATTTGCACTTGTTGCTGAGCAGCAAATGCCAGCAAGGTAATGCATTTTGTTAGGTCCCAGTGACAAGAACAATCTATTAGGAAAGCTGGGAAGGTCAAATGTGGCATAATGGAATGTCCCAGCATGTCATGTCATTGCAGCCAGAATGCTGCTTTCTGCTCCTGCGCTAGGACCAGCCCCAGGGTGGTTTGTCCAGTGGGGCTGTTGTGATGTTTTCTGAGGTGGTGTTGGTCATCTTGCCCCCACGGGGAGCAGTGAGACCCCTTTCTTTGGTGGCTGATGAGTAATAGATACAACTAAAAAATGTACCTTGCCATTAATTTCTGTATGTCCGTACATCCAAAGCAGGATATTTCAATGCAAAGACCACTGGTCACTGTAGCACTGTTCTGCACTGCAAAATGTCTCACATGTGATTTTGTTTTTTGAGGATGTTCCCAAAATATCCCTTTCTTACCTGAAATCTCTCTGAAACAAGCAAGCAGGTTTCTAAGGGGCGGCCCACCATTGTGGTCAGCTTGTTGCTAGGGTGTCCTGGTTGGCCTTATGGGTAAAAATAAGGATGACTAGATAGTAAAATAAATGCACGGTTTGTAACAGTGTAAAACATTGTGAGTGCGATGCCAGCCAGAGCTCAGCATGTTTAATTAAGGTGTGTGAGCTGGAAGCTCGCACGCAAAGCCAATCTTTGCTGCTGATGCTAATTTTTGCTGGTTTATTGGATAACACAGTAGAAGACAAATTTAGATAGCTTTTCTTTTTTCTCTTTTTTGCTTGTCACAAGCATTAGGGGGGAGATAAAATCCCTTCACATGAAATCAACTTAATGAAGGACCAGAATCAGTACAATTAACTGGCAGCACAGCTGCACACCTCACTGTGCGTGCTTGAGTCCTGCTCTCCATTTCCCCAGTGAGGATAGTTACAGAGCGACTGCTTGGGCTAAAGTTCATAATTAAAGCTGTAAATCCTGGCTCACTGCTAAATTTTGCCTTCATGCAGAGAGAGGGTGGGAGGGAAAGGAAGGAGAGTCTGTCCCCCTCCTGGCATGCCTTGTTTACTTGTATTTTGTAGGCTTTCGTATGCTGGCGGTGCTTATTAGGCTTGCAAAGAGACAGGTACCGAAAGCACCCCTATAGAGAGAGAATTTCTGGGACCTGACAACCATCAGCAATGCTGTCTGCTTTCCCTTTTGCAGAAGAGCCCTGCCACACAGCAATAAGTGTGGAGCCAGATGTCTTCACACAGGGTTCCTACACTGGCAGCAAGATTTGGGGGTTGATCAGGACGCCCTGCTGCCACAAAATCTTGCCTGGATGAAATCTTCAAAGAGAAATGCTTCTCTGTGTAACAAATAATCACCACTGCTCCTACAGCGGAGTCCTGGGAAGAGCAGGGTGGCACTGGGGCTCCTGGGGTGACCTGGCTCTTTGGGGGCTCGGGAGATGACTCAGGCACAATTGCCGTACAGTTCTAACAGTCAGCTCCCTGCAATTAACAGCAGCAGTTGTAGGTATTTTAGCACAAAGCTTTCTTAACTCCGCGGTGTGTGCTGGGGTTGAATGGAGCAAAGCCCTTGCTATGCACCGAGTAGCCTCGCGCATCCTGCATCCCGGGCAGAACCCACACAGCACTGCCCTGCTGTTAGCTGTAAATCCTGCTCTGGAGGTATCCTGACATGTCCCAGTTACTGATAGAACAAAGTACTGATGTGAACACTGGCACCTGGCATTTACCATATTTGAGGGTATAACTTTGTGATAAACCACCTGAATTTTAGATTATTTTCCAGAGGAAATAGCGTATCTAATTTACCAGAAAATATGATCCTCTTTCATGTACTTTTGATGGGATTGCTCGTATGCAAATACCTCCTTATCATTTGTCCATAATCTGTCTAACTGTGGCAGAATAAGGTTTTATTAATAATGTTTGTGTGCCCATGGCATGGTGGCTGAGTCACCACTCGCAGTACGCAAAGTGGTAGAGCACGTCTATTAATAAACATGATAAACCCATACCTTTGTGAGTAAAAGCTGCATGTCTCTGCTGAAGAGACAGACTTTTGTTGAAATAGTGATTTACTGCTATTTAAAATTGTGTGATTAACCAAGCTGGGGAAGCAGACCCAGAAAATCTCATGGCTGCCTGCTCCCATGATGAGTTTCACCAAGCGTAGAAATGCAGGAACGTTTTATCAGGTTGGAACTTGAGAGGAAAATGTGTAATTACAAGGCCAGCTCCTGATGATGCAGTGGTGGATTTTCAGTTTCAAAATGATGACGTGATTTATAAGGAGATTCACATCTGAAATTCTAAAAGAGTCGCCCCCGCCCCCAAAAATTCAGAAGAAATGCTGCAATAAAGGCAAACTACACGGTGCCAATTTGCCATCTGTTGTGCAGTGTGGTTTCTAGTGATCAAGGTGAAAACTTTGGTAGGCTATGAAAACAGAGAATTACAACATCTGATTTCCCTACTGTAAATAATTTAAGCATAGACAACATGAGATGATGCATACTGGAATTTCAACTGAGTTCAGTCGTACTGCGAACAAACCAGAGCTTCTGAGAGCCAGGGTGGTATTATTATTTGTGGATGGGTCTGCAGCCAAGACTCAGTGAGTTCTGGAAAGGAAGGAAGAATCCTCTATGTTGGTGTGAAAGCTGACCTCCCCCAGATAAGTCCTGGAACATGCAGTGCACTTTTGCTAGTCTCTAAGTACGCTAATGAATGAGCTTTTATTTGGAGCTGGTCCTTCATGCGCCGACTCACCCTTTTGTGGCTCTTATTGTGTATCTCCAAAATCTCAGCAACAATAGTGTGAACCCTTGACTCAGTGAAACCTCTTTGAGGATCTGCCTTCATTTTAAAAGTGTGAAAATGCGTCTGCTTTTCATTCGTCTCTTCCATAGATGACCTTTTTTCTCTAAGAAAAGGAAACAGGCATCTGCTTGCTGATTGCACGGAAATCATCAAGATGAGCTGGACGGATGATAAACTGGTTCTTAGAAGAAGGCAGCGATGGATCTGCAAGCCTGTGTTCATTTGTAACGCTGCACATGTTGGGCCCAAGGTCAGCAGGTGCAGGCTGATTCGGATCTCATGAACACAACTCGTTAAATCCTGCCAGGTGATCACCAGCCAGACTGCTGCAGGGGAGCTGTGCCTCGTGCCAGCTTCCCTGCTCCAAAGCAGATTGCAAAGCACAGCTCTGTGATGGATCCAGGCTGTATCAGGGGGTGTGGGCCCAGTTATTGGAAGAGTCTGAATCACGGTGAGCTAGGCCCATTGTCTGCCCCATCACCCCTAAAATAAAAGGCTGTCACTAGCTCAGCCCATGGTATTGCGAAGCTGGCAGCTCATGGCTCCGCAGCATCTATAATATTTTGTGGTTGGTGATGATAGAAATGAAGACTGCAATGTCTGTCTGTTTGACCCTTCCCTTCACCACCCTTCAGACCCACTGGCCAGCATCAGCCAAGGTGGAGAGAAGACCTTAGAGATGTTGGTGGGCACAACTCCCAGGAAGAGCAACTGACCCAGCTGACTGCAACAGGAAGGAACACAGCAGGAGGACAACAGTTATCTTCTACCCTTGGCCTGGGCACAGGCAGATGAGTGCAGGTGACCACATCTCCACTGCCCAGCCTGACCCACTGGAGGTTAAAAGCTGGGGGAAGCTGAGGGATATCTCACTGCAGGGCTGCCAGACAAGGGCTCATCCATCCCACTGCTCATGGGTTGGTTGTGCATGGGCTTGGTGAGGTCTGTGCCAAAGTGCTTCAGGATCCAGCATGCAGCAAGGTGCTGGGGGGAATGTCTGAGGAAGGATGCTGCATTGCAAGAGAGAAGCAAGCACTCTTTGATCAGTGCAGTGCCCTTGGCTCCTGCCCCTGCAGTGTGCTTTGATTTTGTCGTTGTCTGTCTCAGTATCCTTCTACATGGGTGAAATCAAAATGAAGCCATCAAACAGGGCTGTGTCACTGGCTCCCTTCTCTGATCACTCCCCTCGTGCTCCTCTGCATGCCCTCTGCCTGCCCTTTGGCAGCTTTGTTTCATTCGTGCGTTAAGAATTCAAGTCTTTCCCTGGGAGGCAGTGAGACAGACAGAACCCTCTCTACTTCTTTCTGTGTGCATCAGAAGAGCATCCTCCAAGTGCTGCATCCCAGGAACTCGGCATTGTGAGTGTTCTTCAAGCCTGTAAGGTGTTAAATTAAAGGCAGATGTCCCAGGAGCAAAGAGTGAGACAGACGGTTATATTACTGCCTCAAAAGGAGCAGATTCTTCAGCTAATCAACTGCTTTTCAGGTGATACCTGACTTTTTTTTTTTTTAAATGTGTCCACGAAAGCTTTACATTGCAAAGACTCCGAAAAATCCAGGGTTCACAGAGATGGCAGGGAAAAACTTGCCCAAGGCAGGGCTTCCTGGAGAGCAGCACATCACAGGCCTGCAGAGAAATGCAGCAGGGAGCTGTGCTGCTGCAGTCACAGCACGAGAAAGGTCTTCGGGCTGGGAGATGCCCTCAGAGCCACTCATGTGCGCTGAGCATCCCGTCTGGGTTACTGCGGGCTCGTGAATTGGGTGACAGGGTAAAACAGACAGAAAGGCAGCCTGCACACGGCTCTGTGCAACAGTGTAACAGCATCTGCAAATGCCCAGCCAAGAGCCTTAATGACGGAGCTGTTTTTTTAATGGTCCCCTGTACAGTTTTTAGCCCTTAAGGAGGATTTACATTACAGCCAGCTGCTATGAAGATACTTTATTGGTATAGTAAATACAGAGAGACAAATGGTGGCCTTTAGTCCTCTGGTTGCTTGTGCTTTTCCTGCCCCATAATTCACAACCCTCCTTGTGTCAGAGGCTAAAATCTGTTCTGGTGAGTGCCCTGAGCTGTGCCCTTGTTCCCACCCTTGGCTGTCTCCTTCCCATGCTGCTCAAGGGATCCACGTCTGTGCTGGTGGTTGCTGAGCAGGAGAGCTCAAGAGAGTAGAAATAGGCCATGGAAACTGAAAAATATGAAACCAGGGAAATCTTACATGGCAACCTGTTAGATGGGAACTGGGGGGAGGACAGGCAATGCTGCAGTAACATCAGGTCTTAAACTCACATCTTCTTGCTTAATTTTGCTACATGGATGGTTGGGAGCTTGGTCTCTCCACTGCATTTACCCACTCCCCAACCAGCATAACCTTAACATGGGATGGAAGAGATCAGTGATCCAGATGCACAGGGGATGAGAAGTTGTCTCATTGCATGAGGATGTACTTGATCAAAACATACTTGAGCAAGTGTGCATCACACACACTCGCTGACCAACAGACTCTGAACAGATAGGGGAGGCTGACTGCAGAAGCAGAGCTGCAGAAAAATACCCATCATGTCTGCTCACTGAGGAACGAGCCATTAGAATTACACAGGATGTTATTTTCCCTCTTGCAAGTCATGCCTGTAATCTGCTCTCATAAATGAGCTTGTTTTTATTAGAGGGAAGTTGCTTTTACTGGGTTATAAATCTGAATGTGAATGCTAATTTTATTGCCCTGCATCCAGAGGATAGTAGAAACCCTACAATTCAGAGAGCATGGCCAAAAGCACAGGCTCTGCATCCGAGCATGTTCCTGAGGAATTTCAAGAAGGCACAAGCACTGCCTCTCCTGCTCGAGGGCTGACTGAGCTCAGAGCACACCAAGATTAAATGGTGATGAAGGGCAAGGAGTTTTTGGGTGGTGGGATCCCATGGTTTTGGTATATATATATATATTTTAATTCCTATGTGCCTTGCTGTGGGATGACTCAGGGTTCAGGGTATCACAGTAGGGCAGGTTGTCTCACACATCCCTGTGCTATGGCAGAGGCAGCTGTAGCTGTTCCATCTCTGGGGCAGATGTCATCTAACCAGTGCTTAAAGGTCTCCAGGGAAAAAAAAGGCTTCCCCAAGCCTCCTGTAAATTCATTTTGGTGCATAACTACTGCAGGGCCAGTTGTTCTTAATGTGCAAGTTAGATGCCTTGTTATCTTTCCTCCATTAAGGGTTATTTTAGGGAGATGGGATGAGGCAAATGAGTTGAATATTAGCACAAGAACAAGCCCTGTTATTTTCACTTGGACACATCCACTCTGCTTTATGCCACACAAGCAGTCTGACTGTGGCATCACAAGTCCTGTACAAGCCATCATTTCTCTCGGAGTGCTGCCAAACACCCTCCCATAATGTATCAGCCATACAAGCATTCTCACATTTCAGTAGGACCCCTCTGTTCTCTTTGTCCCTCTTTTTGCTGACAGTGTCCTTGCAGCAGCTTCAGTTTGGCTTTGGCTTTCGTCTTTTGGCCTGGCTACGCTTGCACGTGCCTGAGCACTTCAGTCCTCAGCTCGGGCACTGTCCCCTGCTGCATTCTGCGGCAAGCAGTTCCCATGAAAGCACATTAGCACGGGTCACCTCCATGGTCCCATCTCAGCCAGGGCACCACGCCAGGCTCCGGCATTACCCAGTGCTCCAGCATTAGCTGCTCTGCGCCTCTCTGACAATTTGTTTCCTTGAGCACAAATGAAGCTGCTCATCTCCTAAATTATTTGTTTGGCACATTATCTTTGGTGCAGAGCTCCAGCTATATAAGCGCTCAAGAAAATGAGCACTGTCAGGACATTGCAAATAACACAAACCTGCGCAGTACGACTGCTCTTGGAGGTGCCTTGCCTACCTAGCTGAAAGAAGTGATTTCGAAGATAAGATAGATTGTTCTACACTAGAAACTCTTCCTGGGAAAGCAATAAGTGTTAAGAGTTTAATTTTTTTTTTTTTTTTTGGCCAGCGCTTCAATGCTGGCAAAAGAAATGTTATGCTGGCATCGCTGCATTCACAGGACTTTTATTGGCACAGAAATGTCGTGAAAAAATTGCATCCTTAAGAAGTATTGCTGTGCTGGCAAAACTTTTATCCACAGTTCGGTCTTGGAGATAATTTATGACTGTAAGTATAGTCAGTGTATTTTTGCTGGTGTAGCTTATGTCATTTCTTTGAACAAAGTAAGCCATCATTTTAGAGGTACCTTGGAAAAGCTTCTAAGTGCCCGAAGGACCTACACATTGATAGAGAACAGCTACACGGGCACACAGCCCCAGGTTTAGACAGAAAGGCACGTTCCTGATGAAGGATGCTGATTAACTCCCTGCTGGTGCTAAAGCTATGAAAGGCAGAGACCCTGCTCCCAGGCAGGAACCTCAGCATAGCTGAGATCCAGTCATGCACATTCAGGGAGGAGTAGAGCTGTCTTGTTCACTATATGGCATGCAGGAAGGTACAGCAGTGCCTGTACCGAGGGTGGCTCAGTCATTCCGCAGAGTACAGAATTGCAGCTATTCTGTCTCTCAGTAATTAGTTCCAAGATAAGTTTAAATAAACAGCTCATTGAAGTCACATTGCTTCTTTCAACATTAACTCGGGCCAAATAAGAATTTAATTTAATAACTTTGAACACAAGCTAAGCCAGAAATGGCTTTGAGCAAAGGCATGGTGGGTATGGGTATATGCTAGGGGCTGGCTGCATGTGATGGCCTGATTTTAACTAGGAGAAATACTGCTCTGTTCAGCAGAAATGGATTTCAAAGACAGGATGAAGGTATCTGAGGTGTTATCACCAAGTCCTCTTGCAGTGTCTTTGGCACAAGGATCTGGGGCAGCTTGTATGTACCATGCCTGGTCAACATGTGTGTGTGTGCTCTGTGTCCCCAGCAGGCTCTGGAGACATGGCATGGCCACGTGTACCAGCCTGCATGAGCAAACTAAATGAAAATCTGTTCATCTGATGATTCAAGTGAATTCAGCTACAGATCAGCAAGTCTTGGTGCTGCAGAGAGGATGTAGTTAGTTGGGGTATGCATCACTGAGCTGCTCTAAATGTTTGATTTTCTTTCTGGTGCTAGAATGGGACTCACTTGAGGCATGTTTCAAAGCTATTTTTGCCACCCGAATTTGCAGTGCAGGCAGTCATTTTTTCCCCACTAATGTACTCTTGCAGTTTTGGGATGCACTGTGATCCAAGGGATGTGGTCAGTCCAGCTGCAAAGCCTCAGCTGGCCTTACAGGGCACTTCTTCAATTTGAAGACCTCTGCAAAGTCTTGTGTGCTGTCCTCAGCCAGGAGACAATGACCTCAATGTCCTAGAGATCAAGATTAGGGATCTCACTTCAGAAATCTAGGATAAATGATTCATGCATCCATTTTGAGCCTACTTGTAACTTCTCATTCAGAGGCATGCCTGAGCTGCCTCGTTCCTCAGAACACTTCAAATGTCTCAGAATGCAGAACAGTGTGGAGCAGGGTTTCCTCCCAAGACAGTCCCGAGATCCAACTTAAACTATGGTCCTTGCATGAAAAATGAGTCAGAAAGAACCACAACATGCTCTGCCTTGTTTGAGTGATTTTAAGCCAAGTTTTCATAGTAGAGTTTTGGGTTTGGTTTTTTTGTTTTGTTTTGTTTTAAACTTAAGCCAGAGATTTGATATGCACTTGTTAAAAAGATTTCCCTTTAAAAGGCTGCCAGTCCTCATTCTCAGACTTTAATGATCAATGACCTGAACGTCTCACAGGTTTTTAAAGTGTTAAAGAATTGGTGAATTTATGTGGCATTTACGTCTAGAGCCTGCAGACAACAGTACATTGTGTTGACTACAGACAATACATTGTGCCAGGTAAATGGATTACTTAAGTCCCTGAAAGCCATGCAGCCAGGAGACCACTCTCATCCCACAGGTGATTTTCACTTGCTGGAGACAGGGAGCAGCTGCCCCAGCTGGGTTGTTGAACCAAGCTACTTCTTGTGATTCTATCCCCAAGTAGGTGCCAGCTCTGTGCAAGGTAGAAAGGACCTGCCATGGTGCCAAGAAGTGCTAAAATATCAGTGGGATGGAAGCCCACCAGAGAAGCAGTCAACCATCCTCTAGCTGGGCCTACCAGGCTGAGTTAGAGCAGGGGAAGAGCCCAGCAGCATCTCCAGCCCTGCAGGCAGGCTGACTGGTGGCCCAGTCCTTGGCCAGCCTGCTCTGTGGGCTAGCCACTGGGCCCCACCATCTGTACATCCACAATGTCTGCTCAAGGGTGGACTCTTCTCTGAGTTCAGCTGCCTGTTCTCAGCCTTTGTTGACATAGAAACACCCTTCTCCGTTAATCTTTTGCAAAATAGATACATGCAAAAATATTCTGCAAACAAATGATCTTTTCTCCTCTTTCTTTCTTCTTTTTTCTTTCCTTTTTTCTTTCTTTTATCTTTTTTCTTTTTTTTTTCTTTTCTTTTCTTTTTTTTTTTTTTTGGCCTGTGGCAATTGAGAGTCAGGAGAAGCATGAATCTGGCTTCTTTTTTTCTTCATTTTAAAGTACTTTAGGCTCTCAGCAGACTGCTGCCAGGCTGTGTAGCTGCTCCCCACTGATAGTAACAGGCAGATGAAATATGAAGCAATCAAATTTCCCCTCTCGTTTTGCCTTGTTCTCCACATATTTTAGAGAAGAGAATGAAAACTGGGCCTACTAACTTTGAAAACTGCTTGAAGCAGGAAATGATCATATGAGGATTAATAAACCCAGGTCTCTTGAACTGCTAGGACCACTCCCTTCTAAAAGTACCTGAGTTGCTTCCAAATGCCCCATCCTGATGGAAAGAATCCTCCATAGGTGTCACTACCTTTCAGGCTCTTGATGGGCTCATGCTGCTTTGGCTAATGTTAGGGGAGGTGTCCTGGCAAGCCTTGTCCCTTACTGAAACTGCTGGGTTCAGAAATTGGGAAGGGTAATCCCTCGACTGCCCAATGGAGATGTGATTCTCCCTGGCACACTTGTAGAAAGGAGACGTGCACAAATCCCAGGGCTTGGCATGGAAGCCATCAAGGGAAGGACTCCCATGGATGAACAAAGTTCTAGGTTTGTTGGTGGGAAGAGAACAGACAAGCACCGTATCTTTCACCCCACCATCACACAGCTTGTTCAATCCTTTATCACCTTGGCCACTCTGCTCCTCCTCTGATTAAGGCTGTTCCTGCTCCAAAAATTGATCTAGATGCAAGTAGTATCTTTCAAGTTTCACAGAAAGCAGAATCGAAGCCCAACACAACTTTTCCTAGGTCATTCCTAGGGTAACAGTATCTTAACTGTATGCTATCCAGCTGTGACTTTTGCTTGAAGAAAGGAAGTAGTAATATAAGACTTTTCAAAAATAAGGAAAACAAGTACACTCTTCTTTTTTATCCCATGAAGATTCAGAGAGGCTGGTGATGTGTCTAAAAGGTGGAACCAAGGAAAAGGTCAGTGAAGACTGAAGGTGTGTGCAATGAATTTAATTCCAATATATTATTCTTGAGCTGGTGTTGGTTATAAAAAATAAGTGCATCAAGTGTGGCCAGTTACTGACTCAGAAAACATGATGCACGCTGTACATTTTGCCCCTGCCCCATTGTAGAAAATTGGATGTGCTGGAGCTTGTGTAGTGTGAGGGGCTTGAAATACCATCTGGTGATTCCAAGATGCAATATACAGTGAGTGATGGGCATTTTAACCTGCGAACCTGTGCAGAGACCACTGACTGTCTACAGTGCCCACGTAGGGGCATGAAATTACAGCCCATCACAGAGGTACGATGACACTCCAGCATGCTACCACTTTCATTACAATCTTTGTCAAAAAGATGGATACAGGTGCTGTGTACTGTTCTTGGTATTAAAATAAGAAAGGGTTCTTTCTTTTCATCCTCTCTTCTCATCTCAGCATCAGCAATCAGAGTGAGCCATCAGTCTGATGGCAGTGCTGATAGATCTTCATGTTCGCTGTATGCTTTCACTCACTTTTGTGACAAAGATTACTAGGCTAGAAAATAGTGTGCCATTAATCCATTCCACCAGCAATATTAGGACTAAAATGGAACAGGGAAAATGGCACAAGGTGTACCTTTCCATTGAACAAAGATAGCAGCACAAGGGAATGAAATGACACAAAATGAAGCAGAGTTTGATTGGAAACTAAAATATAAGCAATAAGTATTGTGTTCTGTTCATCTGCAGATGTGCATTGTGGTATTATCCTTTGGATTTTGGGCTTTGTATTTCTTGCATAGTGTCCAGAGTGATGCCATGGAAGTCTTTGCAACACAAGAAGCATGGCAGACAACAGCTCTATTTCAGTGCTACACCAGCGTGAAGTGTTTAAGGTACAAAGATGAAGCAGACAAAAACGACATGCTTGTGAAAATCATGTCTATCTGCCTTCATGCATCCTCTAGAAAGGCCAGACACGTGTTCAGCAGGCTGATGAGGAATGACTGTCAGCAGGGACTGGGGTAAGGCTCAGGCAGCACAGGGCACATCAGCTCCTGTCAGCACATCCTCTCCCTGTGAGGCTGCAGCAAATAGTCTCAGAGCTATGAAATGTCATTCAGCTGTTACCAGCCTGTCACATTAGCTTCCTGATGATACCCAGTTCTTCTCATCTTTCTGATCCCACAGGTCACTTCTGCTAAATCATTCTTCTAAATACATAAAATGTTGTTTCTAAGAAGTTGAAGGACTGTGAACTTCTGAAGAAGTTTTCCTGAGCCTTTGGGCGCAGATCAAAGTATACCAGATCTGGAAAATCTTAGGTCCCCCTCCTAATATCCAGGAAGAGTTAAGGTATGGATTCTAACTCCCAAAATATTAAATGACTCTCGAGATTTCCTCTATTTCTGTAGTCACACAGCCTGTTAATAACCTAGCTCTACCCAACATCAGCCATAGCCTTGCCTCACTGGCAACGAAGCCTATCTGGAGGAACGGAGATGCTCTGTTGTCTTTATGACATTCCCTTTCTGTGTCACCTGGAAAGTGCCTCAGGAGCTGAAGTGACGTCCAGAGCTGCAAACTGGGCAAAGGGCTCTCTAACCCAGATACTTCATTTAATAGATGACTTGCCTGGCTCAAGACTGGACATCTGTCAAGGCCATCTTCCTTTTGCCGCTCCATTTCCCTGCAATGAGCCTGCAGGAGAGCTGGGGTGCTCAAGTGTGGAAAGGTTATTATTATTTTCTTTGTCAAAGGCTGCACAAGCAAAGTCTTATTGTTTTTTTGTTTGTTTGTTTTCTACAAAGTCATTAAGCCAGCCTACAAAACATGTGGCATCTGTGAAAGCTATGTGTACTTTCCTATTTCTAGTTCCCTATATGTGAAAACACAGCCCATCAAATGACAGTTTTGTCATTTGCAGATCCTTCTTCCAAAGGTGAATCTCTCTATACTTCTGGGTATGGAGGTTTCCTTCTTTCCCCGCGTCTGCCTTAATGTATTTTTGCTCTTCAACAACTGGATCCAAATTGTGATGTCTCTAGATATCTTCCAGTCAGTGACCTTTCTACCAGCCCCTGAGGTGGTAGTCTCAGAGCCACAAGTTGGACTTCTCTATTTTAATGAACATAAATTCTAGCGAAGTTCTAAACTTTGCATTTTTAAAACACAATATGATAAGAAAGATTCTTAATGGAGAAATATCCAATACCTTGCTCACACAAAACCTCTCATTATGATCCATTAGTGAATTATCAGAGCAGAGACTGAAGATCTTGATCTTGTGTCACTTCTCATTTCCAGGTTCACCTGTAAGTTTCTCTAGAGATAATTTTGTAAACATACATGATGGATTGCTAAGAATGTATATTCATTGCTTAAATCAGTACATCCAGCAAACAATCCCAAGCACACAGCAGAGAAAGGTTAGCAGGTTATGCTGCTGAAAGCCTTGTGGGATTTCTCAGAGCCCGATGCATTTTATGTCGTGTAATTGGTATGCTGGTAGTGGGTGTGCTATAAAGAAATAGGCTTAAACATTTTCTGGCACACACTCTGTATGGAAATCTTCACCAGTAATTATCACATGTAACCAAGGAGTTTTGCTAACGATCAAATAAAATAAACGATCCTGTTTATTTCTCTCTCTCTGTTCATTATACTGTTTTGGTCTCAAAATCCAATTACAGATAGTTTGGCTCCATGCTAAGTTTTGCTTCCAACCTCTTTTGTAGGTCCATTCTCAGAGCTGTATTTCAGTATCTGTTGACAATACTGCAGTTTTTTCTGGACCACTAATTTATAGGTATGGAAACATTCTTGCAGACAGTATGAGCAGGAGAAGAGTAAGCAAATCAAAAAAGCAGATGGTAAGCAATGCCACTTAGAGTGATTCAGATTCTTAAAGAGAATAAGTTCACTGCATCGAGCAATTCCTGTATGTTAAGAGAAGCATCTGTCCTGAGCAAAAAGTGGGCAATGCACAGTAATGACACCTGATTGAAATTCAGAAGGAAACAGCAGTGCAGGCTTTTCCAGCAAAAACTGAGAATCACTGGAGACTGATCACAAATTATTTTGATGACTAACAGCTCAGCTGAAACAAGCAGAGCGTGTTTGAGTTCTTCCCTCCATGAATCAAAAAGTCCAGGGCTGAGGTTGTTTTCTTCCCCTGAAGTGAGAAGCTGCAAGTGATTGGTGAAAAGTAAAGATCCCCGATGTAACCTCTCATCCAAGTTCTCCAGCACAGGGATTCTGAAGCCTCTTCAGTCCTCGGCTTGCATCTGGGACAAGCACAGGGATGAAGCAGCAAAGCACTGAGCTGGTAAAGCAAAAGAGCAGAGGTCACGACTGCATTTCCTCCAGAGCATCCAAGTCATCAGTTTGTCCCAGCCTCTTTGCTGGCCAAGCACTCTTGCAATCACCCCCACCCCCTGTGAACAACAGTGCCTTAAGAAGCCAGGGAGTAAAGTGGCAAAGGTGAGCCACCAATACTCCCTGTAGACAGCCCCTACCCTCTGTGCTGCCCTCTTGTTCTGAAGGAAGGCCAGAGAGAGACAACAGTGAAATACAGGTGTTAGAAGGAAAACAAAAGTGATGGAGAAATGCAGGTAGTGGAAAACCTTAGAGGGCAGAAGAAACAGAGGAGGGCGGGAGGAGAAGTTGTTTCTGGTGCCTAATGACTTGTACTGCTATCTAGGAAAGGAAAAAATCTCCTTAATGAGACACAGGCACACAGCTTCCAGCTTCAGTAAATCCCAGACATCAACCCTAGCAATCAGCACATTTGTGTGTATTACAGCATCCTCTTTAAGTCACTGGAGACATTCCAGCTTTCTGCTCACTATCATTTTCCTCTGTGAACTGCATGTGGCTGAACTCTGCAATAAACTAGCCTGAGCTTCTCAGCACAGGGCAGTGAAAAATATTGCCAACATGTGGAGATGGGCAGAAACCAAACAGTAATCCTCCTTTGGGATGTCTCCGCTGGACTCTGATCCTCTTTCAGCTGGGTGCCAGCCTGCAGCTCTGCACCCAATGCCCACCTTGCCCTCACTTAGCTCTCACTTTATTTGGAAAGGAAATTCCATTGGGATTGGACCATGATCTGGTCTGTAAGTTCCAAAGCCTCTTCTACAAATTGTGAATCTGCTCAGTGGGGTGTCCTTGTACTCCTGCCAATAAAGGATCTGACATTCAGTGTTTCCATACAAGCTATTTCAACCATGTTTCGCATTTCACATTCGCATTACACCAAAGTGTATTTTGCAACCATCGTAGTAGTTCCTTCCAACCACAGCTGTGTACCATTCCCAGCCATGGCTACTCTCAGTGCTAGCCACATGATCCTGTAAAAGTAGAGTACTGCTTTCAGATAGCTTGAAAGTATTGAATTATTGCAGGGTTTAATGTTCAGTAGATGAAATTACCCTTCTAAGTGACCTCAAATGTAATAAAGAGCTAAGACTAGTCAGTGCAATGGCTTTATTGCAGAAAATCACAAAATGATGTACTGTAGCAGCACAAACATGTCATAAATTACCTCGAGAAATGAACCACGATAAATACCAAAGGCATGTAAACTGTGCGTTTCTGGGGGAGGATGTCTGTGGTGGGTAAAATACTCACATAGATCCCTAAGAAAGTTGTAGGTGCGATTTAGCTGGATTTGTTATTTCCTACTGAGACTCCATTGAGTGGGGTGGACCAGAGTGGGAGCTGCAGCAAAATGCCCGTGCAGATCGGTGAGGGTAGTACCATCATTGTGCATCAATGCAAACGATCTGACCATGTCAAAAGGTGGGATTAGGTGTCAGAACCACTTGTATGTTTTAGTTTGTGCTCTTTGTGCTCCCTGCATTTTGGGGTTTCATTCTGGTTCCGTCATTTAAGAACTTACTCTCCTGTCTTGAGTCCTGCTATTTGTCCAGAAAATATATAGGGTTGGCTCCACAGCTGATATAAATATGCACAGCTCCATCACTTCAATGGAGCTACACTGATTTATATCACAGCCAAGAGATTCTTAGTGAGATTCATCAGCGTAACTGCTTTATGTTAACTGGTATGAGGGAAGATTAAATGCACGGGGACTTTTACTTCACAATGAATCACTGGTTTCTGGCAGTGGGATTCTCACGGAGAGGTGCATTCTGCATTAGGAGTGCTTTAGCCAGCTTTTAGAACCCTTGTTGGCCAGGTCAGGCGATCCCAAGTATGAAGAGATTTAATCCCTTTACAAATTAGCGGTAATGGTATGACTCCCATATATGCTTCAGGGGCAGGGGACAGCTGGGGGGTTATGTGCATGTTTTCTGCACCATCCACAAATTCCTGGATTAAATATGGGAAGTGCTGGGTACACAATTTGAGGGCCTTACGTGAGAGCTTGTGCTGGGTGACCGCAATGGTACCTCCAAATCTGTGAACCGGGGTCCAGAGCAAGGCCCTGACTGGGGGCTGTCTGGATTTCCATTTTGAAGTAGGTTCTGATCTTTGATTTTGGGTCAGGATCATTGCTGAGAGTTTCTCGCACTACTTTAATACAAACTCCCATTTTTCCAGCTGAAAATCACTGGAAAATAAAAAAGAGGGCTGGAATTTCCTAAGCTTCATCTCAGGCAAATGAATGTAGAATTTATTCGTACTTTTATTTTCTGTAAAACAATCATTGTGAGTTACCATGAACAGGCAGCAAAGTTGCTTTATCTTTGAACTTGGCTTCACAACACAGAGGATGAGGTGTAAGAGCAGAGAGGTTGGGACATGGACCAGGGACGTCAGTGCTGCCCTCATGCTAGAGAGCCATGGCAAGCATCCTCAATCATCTCAGCAATCCCCATGCACATGATGAATTACTGGCATTAGTCTATCTGGCCACAGCAGCCTCAGAGCTCACCAGTCATATGTTCATGCCACTGCCTTTTGTAAACATATATTTTAAATATGCATTGATCGGGCACACACCGTTATTACTCATCAAAATGTTCTGGTCTCCTAACACTTAGTAATAAAGATTGATGCTAAACTCCAGCATAGAAAAAGGCTGCATGACTATGTATTTATTTTGCAGTTTTAATTAAGGCTGTTTGTTACTATAAGAATTAATGTTATTATCTTCCCGAGTGCAGCACAGACGATGAGAAGTAGCTGGGTTTCACACTGCAGCTCTCTGAAATGACACTGGGATAGAACCACTGAACAGACAGTGATGCCCCAGATGCATTTGTGTTTTTCTCTCTGGTTTCTTTTTGAGCTGATGAATGCAAAGAAAACAAAGCAAGCAAGAAAGGATGGTCAAAAGCAAAGGACAACAGTCAAACGGTCACAACATGCCACTTTATCCTTCCTCTTTTCTTTCTTATTGTGCAGCGCAGTTTCAGCATCTCCCAGTCCTTCCCTTCAGAGCTGCTAGATTCCTTCTTTCCCAACCCATTCAGATGTTGGGTGAAAATTTACAGTTATCTTCTTATAGAGTAAGATAGCAGATTTGAAAATGGTCATTCAGCTGGAACTGCTTTCTAAATGCAATCTTCTTCAGGGCAAATCTATCCAGAAGCTCCTGAGTATCCACAGACACCTTCCAGCAGATCTGGCTGTATCCAGCAGAGGGCAAAGCCACCCTCTTGCAGCCCATCCGCAGCCCCATCCTCGCTTCCCTTCTCAACAGCCAACAGCTCCAGACCCCACGGATGCAGTGGAAGAGGCAGTTTGGACAACGTGCCCCCCTCCCGCTCGCCACCTATCTATTTCTGGACATGAATAGCTCACAATCCCTACGTCTGCCCACTCAAAGGGGGGGTTTCAGAGTGAGACATTTCAGGGCTGACCCATGGCCACCTTGGATATAAACAGGAGCAAAAGACGTCCTGTGTGCATAAACACCTCAAAATCAGTCTCCCAGCTCCAGCTATGGTCAAGAGCTTTAGAGGATGCTCAAGCAAATTGTGCTGAGTAATTACCCTACAAAAGGCTTCTTCCAATCCTGAATTGTCAGAGATTGCCTTGCTCTGTGCAGCAAAATATTTTGATCCCTTCCAAAGCTCTTTGTGTAAACTGCTGCTAACAGTTATTCCTCTCATTCATATAAATGTCCACTTCTTCCTCAAATCTGCTGAGCTCTTGGCATAAAACTCGGATTGTTTCTACCTGTGTTTTATAAAGTTGTGATCAAATTCTAATCGAAGCACCAGCCCCAAGGTATTTCCAGATGCCTCGCCAATAACTAACACAGAGAGTGAATACAATCTGATACCTCAGAATGCCTCCAAGTCTGATTCTCATTTGATGAAAGCCTTTTGGCAACTGAGCATTTGGCTCCTATGCTGCTGACAAAAAAATCTAATCAGAAATATGGGTGGGATTCCCAGCAGCTCCCGAGGGATCCTTGCCTTGCTCTGAAATGAGCATTTAGGGTTTCATTTCTGGCAGTTGTCTTTTGGAGAAATAAAACCTGACACTTTAATGTGGACCCTTCATATGAAAAGGGGTTTTAGAAAGCTAAGAGAGCTGAAAAGCCACACAGAAAAAGAGGAGAAGGAGGGAAAACCAGAGTGAGGAAACATCTGCTAAGGTTTTCCTGTTATTTCAGGAATGTTTGTATTACTCAAGCATTCTCTAGCTCTTTTCGTATCATGGTCAACATCTTCACTAAAAGATTGCCTCGTGCCCCACTCCCGATCACATAACCTCCCTCCCCACTCGCAGTTGCTTACACAGGAAAGCCATAGCAGGAATGCACTTAATGCATCTGAGCTGTGGGTTAATGGGGCTGAGCAGCTGGAGCAGAGCCAGGTGTTTCCCCAGTGCACTGCTCACAGTCACAACTGGAGAGCCCCAAACCCCCTTGTCTCCCTCCACAGCTGTTAAACACACCGAGTTCTGCAGCTCCATCGCCTAAAACTAGAGCCTGCACGTCCAGTAGAGAGACGATACCATGAAACCTGAAGCAGCCTTGTGTTTCTTGTTATATACTAATGCAAAAGGCTGGTCTCGTTAAACTTTTAGGAGCAGTTCTATGCACAGATCTGTGCATAAAGAGTGCTGAATACTGATCTGATTATTGAATTTGCTCAGATCTTGCTGAAATTGTAAAAGATGGGGAACATTAAATTTAGGATAAAAGGTAAAAACTCACTTGGATTGTCCTGGTACCATCATAAATGAATCATCACTTAGCTATTAAGACTCATACTCCACTATGCAATTTAGTCCATACTGAAAAGAAACGCTGGCCGATTCATGTACCAACATCAGAGCAGAACCCATTTGCTTGCTCATTTGCAGTGAAATGCCCTGGATGTTGCATGGGGTCAGGAGCATTTTGGCTGCAAACCTGAAAGTTTTCTTGCTGGATGTTGAGACCTCCAGGTAGGCTGACAATCTCCCTTCTGTCTAAGCAGAAGGAAGAAGTAAGGCAAGCTTCAGTCATACCCTCTGGTTTGCCTCCAGGGGCTCAGCTGCCCCACTGGGTGATCTGCTGCCTGGTGTCATCCCAGGATCTGACCTCCCCACTGGTGCTGCCACCTGCAGCGAAGACACCTGCCTGCTGGAGTGCGGACAGAAGGCACCAAGCAGCCTCAGCTTTCTGGAACAACTGCCCCAGGCTGGCTCTGACACAAGGACATAGGCTCCAGTCCTGTTACGGATCCCCTGAGGGCTTTCCCCTCCTCCATGTCTGTACGAGAGGCGTAACAAAATCCGTCTTGTAAGGAAATGATTTTTTTCTCTTGGTCAATCAGAAACATATGATATTAACCTTTGGGGAACAATACATCAGGTTTTACATTTGCTCCTCTGGTAACATTAGGAATTGATTTTAGGACAGACTAAAGCAGTACTACTTCATACTTCAGCAGTACTGTAAAAATAGGAATCGAGTTTCCAGTATGAGAATCATTGTCTGGATAAGGTAACAGCAAGTTGTATGGGAATACCCTAAATAGACAGTGATTATGTACGTAGGTGAGAGTGTGTAATTTACTGTGGGAATGGCTGGTCTTGACACCTGTATTTAGTCCTTAAGTATGCTCAGCAAACTAATTTCCAGAAGCCTAAATTAATGAATCCTATGGTGTTTTCCTTCTCATTAGACAGACTTGACTCCTTGTTTCCATTACCACTGTATGTCCAGCAATGTATTTCTCTTCTCCAGTTCCCAAGGACTGGGTAACAATTTCATGTTCAAAGCCCTGCCCAAAAGCTGCATTTCCTCTGCCACCCTGTCTTACCCAAACCCTTCTGCTCTTCATTTTTTGTATCACTGTGTCATGTTCTCTGTGCTCTCCCACATGCACGTAAGCATCATCTGGTCGCTGCCACCTGCTCACACCATTGCTTTCCTGCCTCCCATGTGCACTTGGGCAGTGGTTCCTCTTTCAGCTGCATAAAGAGCAAAGTGATCTTATATTTGTCCTGAGGTAGGGTGGTTTGTCAGGCCACCACTTTCAAGGAAACTTACAGCAAGCTGCAGTGCAACGTGAAGCACAGACTGTTCTGCAGTGAATATCATACAGGCCACTGCAGCACATGCTCAGCCACTCATGTTATATAGCACAGTATCACACAAGATAGCACAGCTTGCTTTATGTGCGTGTATGAATCAGTGCATGTGGCTTTATTTCTCTTTAGAAAGCAAGATCTGTGAGCACAAATGGAGTGCAAATAGTTATCCACAGGCTGAACTGGAGCCTTCGGGTTAACAGCACAGTCTCACTGCAGCCAAAAAGCATTTGCAGACTTTTCTGCCCACTATATCTGTCTGACAGCCCACCTACGAAAATGAAAACCTGTGCTAGATATGAAAACCAATTAACAAGCACAGAGTAATCCAAATCTTTCATCTAGGAAACATTTTGCTTTATTTATTCTTTCCCACAACCAAGCAGTCTTTAAGAAGTTGGGCTCTGCTTTCTGTCAGAGGCGAATTGATAACCTACATCACTGCTTCTCTCCTTCAGAACGAAGGTTTGTGTAAGCAGCAGATCAGAGAATACGCAGAGGTTTCTGATCAGTTTGTGGCAGATGTTTGTTTGTATTGTTTCAGAGTTGGGTCATTTTATGAAATAGCCTTCAGCTATCACAGGAAATATCTGCTGGAGCCCAGGGGGAGCTTGTAACTTGCCTCTGCACAGGCTTTACTCTCTTTGTGAGAGCAAAAAATCTTTAGCAAACTGCTGAGTGACTGCTTAGTGCCTGCCCACAATGTTTTCCTCCAGCATTCGGCCATGGATCCAATGTGAGATGCACCTGGAGAATTAGCCAGGAACGGGTTGGAGCTTCAGCTTGGTGTGCTTAGGGTTATTTCCTGTGTTGGCTAGAATATGAGAAGGTCATTCACTGCTGGCAAAGCTGACTGATAGCTGACATGCTCAGTCACCGCACGGTGCCAGTGGCACTGTGGTTTAGTCACAAGCAGGGCAATTGGGCACGCAGGAGGGTTAACAGGTTGAGGGAGAATTTGGTATTATATCAGCTGTGACAGCTGCAAATTCTGCTAATTGCTATTGATAGTCAGGAAGTTTTACTAGAGCAAGAAGCCAATTCAAGTATGGCCATTAGAATGTGTATTTCAACTGAGATAGTAATCAGTGTTACCTTTAAATGTTGCAAACAGTTTTCTGAATGGGCAGGTTGAGTGCTGTGATACCGAAGCTGCTAATCCAGCACTTTACTTGGAGGACATGAATCATTGCTCCCATCATCGCTAACTTCTAAACTTTTCAATTAAAGGTAATATTTTTTTCTGGAGGCATATTTGGACACTTTATACTCATCATCAATAATGTGGAACTAAAACAGCAATTAAGTGAGAAAGAAATATACGCTCTGGTTTGCAGGAGTGCTGAGTAACCACAGCCCTCGTTAGAGATAACAGATGTCGTGGGGGCTCCGCGCCTCTGAAATATTCTTCCCATGGTCCTCAGGAAAATGAATGTGCCTCATTTAAATGAAGAAATTCTTCTGTTTTCTGAAATATCATATTGATTTTTTGCATTGATTCATCAGTAAATTAATCCATCGGTCTTCTTGTATCAATGAAATACAAGCCTGAGAGTGTCTTGGGGCTACCATGGCTGTTGAATTCAGTGCAGTGGTTAGGCTGCTTTGTGTTTTTTAATGAATTGCTTTCCTTTGACTGTAAACAGGGTACATTTTCCAGTGTGCATGGATGAAGGGGAGCTGAACGAGCATGCTCAGCTCTTTGCTGCCATGAGGATTGCCACTTGCACTTCAGATTGTGCCATCTGGTCACCTCTTGGCCTGCAATGGGCAAAGCTCAGCATGGCTCCTCCATGTGGTCTATTGCAGTGTCACTGCGAGACCAGCATCCTGCAGAGCTGGAGCTACCCAGGCTCTTTGAACTTGAGGTAACCCTACATGCTCCTGGTTGCTTTCCCTTTATCACAAACACTAAGGGAATTGGGTGGCCTTAGATCAAGACATACTCATTATTTACATTATTTGTTTCTGATATAAATGCTCACTTCCCTTCTGTGTCCTGCCTGTAATTGTGGAATGATAACGTGGTATTTTGTGCTTACTGTTTTCAATATTAAGCTCAAAAGTACTGTACACAGATGGATGGCTCTCATTCTATTTTCAAAAAGGAATAACATTCTCAGGCTTTAATCCAGTTTATTTGGTGATCACAGCTGAAAACTGGTTTGGGAATCTCTGTTGAATGCCAAAGTAAAATCTGTAAATCTTCATACTAAGCAAAAAGAACTGACTTTAGATTTTACATTTCCATAGGGAAGGAGTCCTTTGGTCTCATTTATTGCCCCAGCAGTGCCTGGGAAAATTTGATGCTCTTGTCTTTGTGTTGTATTGGGAAGAACAAAAACAGTTTCATTAGATACGGCCTCCGTATGATAAATTGTAGGTCTAAAAATATCCACCACAATTAGATGATGCAATGAAACCAATTTTCACTTAGGAGCAGAAGAGAGAGGGGAACTTGATAAATAACAATCGGATAAGATGCCTGCTGAGGCTTCTGTGCTGCTTCTGCTAAAAAATAAGCACAATTTATTGCATTTGTAAACTGGTACTGTGACCCAGACCCATGGCTATGATGTGTGTGGTGAGGGGGAACATGGCGGGACAAGGACAGCCCCAGCCCGCACTGTGGGTAGGGACTAAATATCTCACAGATCTGGAAAGGCTGCAGAGCCAGACTTCACACCAACATTCTGATGCACATTTCCAAAGCAATCTCTCACACTGAAAAGAGCTGAGGATCTGCAGACACTTAAAGAATGGAAGTTTATATTAGGTGTGACAGGTACAGAAACTTGAAACAGAAGAAGCTGCTGCTGGAAGCCCCGAGGTCAAACACAGCTAGTGAGACCTCCCGTCTCATTCAGGATCCCTGCTTCAGACAGCACATGGTTACCAGGGGCCTTGTTGGGTCCTGCAGCTGGCTCCTGGAAGGAAATGCTTTTCAGAGAATCGGGGAATCGTTTGAGTTGGAAGGGATCCTTAAAGGCCATTTGATCCAACTCTCCTGCAATGAGCAGGGACACCCACAGCTTGGTCAGGTGCTCAGAGCCCATCCAGCCTGACCTTGGGTGTTTCCAGGGATGGGACATCCACCACCTCTCTTGGATGCTATTTTCATGTTGCTATGACTTGCTTCAACCCCATGCTCCCAAGCTCAGCACAAGGCACAAATCAGGGAAATTAATTAATGCTTCTTTGAGTGTACTAATGCTTCCTAAAGTCTTTGTTTAAATAGCTAGTGCATATGTAGCATTGTGGCCAAAGATGTGAAATGCTTTTTTAAGTTTGGTCGTGGTATGCACTGTGTGTGTGTGTGAGAGCAGGACGCTGCCTTTCAATTCCTGCTCAGACTCCAGCCATTTGGTGCAGGCCAGAAGCTGTAATGAGTAGGAAAGAATTTTATTCTGTTTCAGACAGAGCTATTAAAAGAAAATTATTCACGAAGTAATTCTTATCTCATGATGGCGTTGCTAAATTACTGCATATTGTGGGAAAGGAAATTGCAAATGTGTTGGCTTTTCTTCCCATTAGAACTATTGTTTTATTACAATTATAGCACAAACATTTCTTTGTAAGTCTTTGTAAAACTGAAAATGTCCTACATTAGGTACTGAACATAAAATAAAGTTAGCAGATTTAAAGAGATGATGGTGCACACTGGTTTACAAATGTGAGCTGGAATGCAGATGCATTTCTTTAGCTGTGTTCCCTAACCCAAGCAATGGGGAGGTACGGAATAATAACACATCCACACTGCCCAGAGGGGTAATTCTGCCTCTGAGAGATGACCCAAAAGATCCCCTATGCTGAGTCTTCTAGTGGGGAGACGGTTGTACAAGATGGTCTTAGTGGTCTTTTCCAACCTTAATGATTCTATGATTCTATGATTCTATCCTGCCCAGTGTGCCACCAGGCTGCAGTCTTCAAACATGGTGCTGGAGCTATCCCAGCTACCTGCAGGGAGAACTCTCTGCCTCCCCTTAAGGACCCTGCAGGGGGGACATGGTGCACTCATGGTTTTATGCTGCAATGGAGATGAGTCAGAACAACCTGTGTTTTCACTTACCTCTGGTTTTAGCCTAAAGTATTAAATCTAAATGTGCTTCCATTTCCATCTCAAGCAACTAAAGCAATGGTGTGGAAATAATATGTAGCCTAGAAAAGAAATCAGGAGTACTTTTCTTGACCTCTTGGGCATTACAGAACATTACTCCACTAGCACCTTCCTGCAGCATTTGCTCATGCAGGGCTTGTTGGTGTCATTCTCAAAGTGCACACCAGGTGCTCAGGATGAGTCAGATGAGAAGCACTCACCTGGGCCGCCTCCAGCTGTGTGCTGAGGATGCTGACCCCAGAGCCAGCAGCAGTCATGACACTGAGAGCCTTTTCCTGTTGACTAAGGACTTCGTTGTCTCTTCTCTTACCTTTAGTTTCCTTCTCCAAAAGCTTCCACATGATAACAGGACACAAATGCGAGGTCAGGAAACTGCCCGATGTGCCCCAGCTGACCAATTAATCACCACTCGTATGTCTGTGGTGATGGGCCACGATAAACAGTGGTGCTGCAAGCCCTCCTCTTTCTGACTGCTTATCTCCTCCCAAAGCCCCGGCTGGGACATCAGCAGGAACATCCTGAATAAACAGGAAAAGGAAAACAAAGGGACATAGGTGGCACAGGTAGAGCAAAACAATGGGCCACTCTCATGTTAAAATGCACATTTTTGCACCAAAGCAAATAAGCCAATGGGATGAGAGATAATGGCCTTAAGTTGTAACAGGGGAGGTTCAGATTGGATATTATGAAATATTTCTTTTCTGAAAGAGTGGTGAGGCACTGGCACAGGCTGCCCAGTGAGGTGGAGGAGTCACCGTCCCTGGAGGTGTTCAAGAACCATGGGGATGTGGCACTGAGGGACGTGGTCAGTTGGCACAGTGCGGGTGGGTGCACGATTGGACTTGGAGATCTTAGTGTTTTTTTCCAGCCTTAATGATTCTATGATTCTGTGAACCCTCTGATAGACCTATGCAGCTGCTTGTGGGATGGGAACCACAGCATTTCCAACCAGGGCTGCATTAACATCACTCTGACTTTTGATCCACTCCCCTTCAGGCCTCCTGGGCCGAGGACCAGGACCCGGCACCCAGTCCTTGCACTGCACCAGCTCCTCCTGAAGGGTGCAGAACAGGAAACCAGTCTTCTCTTCTCTAAGGATTTGATGATATTTGAGAACCAAGCTCTATGCAGATGGGAACACGTTAGTAATGTCTGGAAAGTAATTATGGTATATATTATTATTTTAATATTTAGTAGGTGCTGACAGTACAATACTTTTATTAAAACTGTAGGGAGGGTGAAACACACACCACGAGGCATGGTGAGATGGAGATAGTCTTCTGAAATTGCTCATTTATATTTCAATTTTACAGTCACTTTCCTGTGACCTACATTTAATTACATATTGTTTTCTTTGCAGCTTAAATAATGTAAAGAAGCTAATGATTTTAATTTAAAGTTCTCTAAGGAAGAATGTAAACAGTATTTCTGCCTAGTGAAGGCGTGCTGTGAGTCTAATATTGAAAAGCAATTTCTCATTGTGTTCAAGAGCAATGGAAGAGGTTTAGCTTTGCTAGGAGATGGAAAATTTTCTTTTCACTTATTCTGATCATGTAAGAGCAATATGCTGAGAGTTGTCAGGAGATCTCTATATTTAAAAATGAATTGATGAGACTAAATTACTTTTGGCCTTTGGATTTCTTTCTTTGCAACAAGAGGAATTCACTAAAGTAATTTTGCAAAATCAAAGAACAGCATTTTCAAATATTTTTTTTTGCCTGGGCTGGTAAGTTGGATAACCTAATGCAATCCAGGTTTTCCAGTGATTTTTTTTTTCTCAGAGCAAACTTATTTTAACCAAGTTAGGTTTAGACTTTTTATCTAGCTTGCATACACCTTGGAGAATGCGCAGTCTTGCATCAATTGTCACCTAAAGCAATGGATTTCTTAATGGTATAGCATTGGTGATAGCAGCTGAACCCATTAATTGGCTGCCAAATTGATGAGAAGCATTAGTGAAACTGATTTAGATACTCCATAAAGATTGGAGTCACAATGCAGGTGAACTGCTGAGGGTTGGATCCTGAAACAAACGTTTGTGTCATGTCCAGAGCAGTCTGCAGTGACTTTTGGTAACTCAAACTATTCCCATTTGACCATTTTAATTTAAAACAAGACCATACACTTGAGAGAAAAATCGATGTGTTTTTATGAATATGCAGATGTTAAGAGAGCTGAGGGACACCAAAACACTGAGAAGCACACGGCCTACAAGAAATGAATAACTAAAAGGTAGAGCTCCCTGTCATCTGGATTTCACTGCAACAAAGGCTTGTGGAAACCTGACTGGACTGGAATTGTGGGCTTGTATCCCATGGCTTTAGCTAAAACACTTTGGTTTTATGCTTTGTTTTAATTCCTGGTTATTAATTGCCAATACAGATAAGATGTCTCCATGTGTGTGTGAGCTTTCCCTTGCATTCCATGAGGAAGATATCACTACATTTCAGCCACACATCATTAAACATTTCAAAATATATCCAGAAAGGCAGCTGTGTATATGAGGCAAATTATTACAGGTAATACATTTGGCCAAGGCGCTCGTGCCGGGACAGGGATCTCGGGATGCAGCTCAGCACGGGACACAGGGCAGCCCGAAACCCAAAATCTGGCTGATACAAGGATGCTTCACCACCAGACCATGTTGATAGTAACTCTTTTTTTCCCAGTACTTGCACATCGAAGCTGTTTCAGACCTTTCTGTGATTGTACTTAACACTGGGATCACATTCAAGGCGAGAGGTCTCCATTAAGGAACTCCCAGCTGGGCACACATGCTGGCCTGTGAATTTTCCAGCCAGCAGCACTGCATTAAGCCGCTGGGCAGCCGTGAATGTAGAAGGTCAGCGAGGAGTCAGGAGATGCTCTCAGGTGCATCTGGGCTGCATGGGGCCAGCACTGCATGGCTGGGCTCAGCAGGGAGAGAGGCCCTGGGCGATTGGAGCCATGTCAGCCTAGGAGGTCTGTAATGGGCACCCATCCAGAGACAACTTCCCTGCACACAGGAGGGATGGAGCCTGGGTTATTGGTAATAACTAGGGGGTTATCAGTAATAACCAGGCAAATTATCTTTTTTATTACTCTTTGAGGGGAGCATAAAGGAAAATTCAGATTGTTCTCATTTCTCTCAATCTGTTGCAATGGGGAAGTAAGCAATCTCTGCTACCAGGAGGTTTATTAGCTGGCTTACCATGCACTTCAGTGCAATCCTTCATGCAGGAGTAGCTACCCACACATTCTTTTCTTCCAACATGCTCCAAATTCTGATGATTTACTCTTTCTCACATCCACACACCTATTTTTTAAGTTTTTTCTCTTTAAATTGCATTAACACAACTGCAGCAGTCTGTCTGTCCTGCTCCCCCAAGCAGAGCAGCATTTAAGGGCAGTTTTCCTGGCGTCCGTCACTGCAGCCAGATTAAAGGACTGACATAACTAACACTGCTTATTTTATCCTGGAGGATTTACTGCAAATCATTTCTAAGAGTCATATTTAGGAGGAGTGGCATCGCATACATCTGGAACTGCAGCCACAGCCAAAGGGCAGGATGAGCAGACATCGTGCTCTGGGTACACGCCAGTTGGTGAGGGAATTTTCTCCCCTTGACAACACAACTGTGGCAACATGGCAACTGAGCTTCATGAGTCCAAGCAGTCAAAGGAAATGGGTGACCCCGAGAGGCTGCAGGGTAATGCAAGGCGGCACATTCTGCACGACCATGTCTCCTGGCACCGCCACCCACGAGGGATGTGCTTGGATGGCACAGGGCAAATTACTCTGGGATCAGCATCCCTGCTGTGCAGTGCAAGCAGCTCACAAGGAACCAGCACTGTGGCCAGAAATCCTCCTGCTCTCCCTTTGCTGGGTGTTACGGAAGGAGCTCTCACACCTCCAGCATGGAGCAGGGATCGGTGCTGTGCAGATAAAACCAGCCATTGGAAGACTTCGTGTGGAAGTGTAATACTGCAAGTGCTCCCAGCTCAGTTTCATTCGAGTCTTGATACTGAGATTAGTATGATGCCAATTTTAGCTTGAATTGTCTGATAGCTCCTCTTTGTGAACAGCAGCAGTATTGACAGAACAGCACTTTTTGGAAGAAGTGATTTTTTTCTTTTCCCTCAGAAAAATAGACTCCATATGTAAATGGCATGATGTTATTTCTTTCCTATCTGCACTAAAGCAGCTTAAAAAGAAGGCTGAGGGCTGGCTTTCTTTACAGCCATGGCTTTGAGTTTTCTGGACAAACAGGTATTGGTTACGTGACCTGAGCACACGCTGTTTCAGGGGGTTTCCCCCAGGGCTTTCTGATCTAGTGCTTTCTCTGGGAAGCTGGATGAGATGTGTGCCGTGGACAAGTCACGGCCAAATCCTGAAGGTCACAGGAGATGAAAGATAAGAGTTGCTCCATTTTCAGCATGGCTTTCATTACCTATCATCTTGAGCTGGAGGGGCCCATGGTGTATTAAGTGGTGTCAGTGCTATAAGGCAGAGTTTGATCCATGAGGTGAAGAAACAGCCCCGAAGAAATGCAATATCCAGACCAAGGGGATCACTGCTTCTTTCTGGGCTCTCAGAATCTGTTTCTTAAGTAGCAGCTTGCTGTCCCTTGGACGTATGTAAGATCCCAGTAGAAAACGAACCAACAAACCTAAACTTCTCTGCAAGACACCTTTTTCTTCTACATACTTCTTTTTTTCACATTCTTCAACTCCTATCATGCCACCATGAGACTGCAACGAGAAAAGAGCTGATGTCAACGTGTCTTAAAATCAAGTTATGATTGTAAATCTGGAAGTAAATTGTTGCCGCGTCACCTCTGCACCTTGCAGCTTGGAAGATGGCCAAGGGGACAGCAGAGACACCCCATCTCCATCCACCTGTCTGACTGCTCTGCTGCAGGGAGCACCCTGAACAGGAGACTGATTGATGAGGATATCCGATGATCCTGTGTATAAACCTCTGAAATACTCTTTCTAAATACAAGACATAGAAAAGTCTGTGTCACGATGAAAAATGCAGTTAAAGTTTTGGTCAGATTGAATCCATTACATCCCTCACAAGTGCCAGGTATTGATTTCAGTCTCAACTCCGGGGATATGTAGTCCGATACCTCCGAAATCCCATGAGCAGGGGCCTAAGCCTAGGCGTGCGTGCCATTTGTATGGCTTAAAACCAAGAATATGCTACAATCCAACTTTAACTCAGTAGGATTCGGCTTTTATTGAATCTGAGCAAACGTAAATGAGTAGATGCTGTATCTGCCGCAAGGAAGATGGCTTTTGAGGCTCCATCTGTAAATAGAAGAGAAAGGGCTATTTTGGCTATATTTCTGAATTGGCAGAAAACTGCAGCAGATTACATTATTCAGCGGGTAATGTAATGTTAATGCGCCCTTCTAGCCGGAGGGGAGAGAACTTAAGGTTTAATCATTTTGTAATGCACTTACATTGCCCATTTTAGATTTGTCAGCTGTCATAAGTGAACTACAGTTTTATCCTGGGACTATATATAGGATCCCTATTTATATATATTTCATCTGCAGCTTATGCAGTTTAAATGAAGAAAAGCAAGGGAAGAGGCAGGGCCCAGCTTGGCTCCATTCAGATCTTCACTCTGTGCCATACTACCATCCATCCTCGCCATCCTTGTGGGCATTTTCAAGAAAACACCCCATTTCCAAACAATTCACTGAACATAGTGGGAAGGGAAGCAAGGAAACACATTTAAACACCTCATTTAAACACGGCCACATAGGAACAGCAGTTGGTGAACTTCTGCCTTGTGTCTTACATACTTATCATTCGTAAGCAGTAAGCTCCAGGAAATGCTGTCCCGTGGCACTGCTCCTCACTAGTTTTATTGAAAAACTGCAATATGCTATTGCATTCTAAACTCTGTATAAAGCCACCCACCTTATGGCTTTTTGTATACATATTTTAGCAGCTCTCCAACAAAGACCATTCCTCTCTCGGCTGCCGGGTCCTGCTGCTTTCCCTGCCACATCTCCGCTCAGCGTCACTCCGAACCTCGCAGCGCGTTGCGGGCTGCCCGAGCGCTGATTAATGACATTGCCAAAAAAAAAAAAAGTTTTGTAAATAGGTTTTCAGCTTCAAGAAGTATTTGAATGCGTTTGCTTTTTCGAGGGCAGCCATTTGAAACGCTCCAAGGGAAACTTGAGAAAGCAGCATGTCCTCCTGGTCATAAATTTGAAGTATCCTCACTGTTTCATCTTTTTAATCAAATTCTTACTCTGGAAGTGATTTCTGTAGGGAGTTTCGCATTGACTGTTCTTGCCACAGCTACATCCTACAAGCCAAGGGATTTATTTTCTCCAACAATAATAATCAATGATTTTTAGGATGTGAGAGTACCCCTGTATTCATCCCTAGCTTTTGCCTACAGAGAGCAAGATAATTTATACAGAAAATGCAGTCTATCCCTACTGCAGGACAGCCTGATTTATTGACTGTGCATCTGTTTCATATAAAGTGCCCCAAGTAGAACAAAAACCTCCATTCTAGCAAAACCAGGACGTTCTCTTTAGTTTTCAATAAATCATGTTCTACCTGTGGGACACCTTGTTAATGACTATACACTAAATCCAGAGGGAGATTTCTTTCTTTTCTTTCTTTTTCCTTTTTTTCTTTTCCTCTTTTTTTTTTAACTATCTATAACAAATATCCTGAGTTTCTAGAGCCAATTGAACACCCTTGCTGCCTGGGGAAAAGCAAGTTTCCCTGAATTTTCATTTCAGAGGGATTTTGGCTTCACCAAGCTGACTACATTAAATGTCTCAGCAGTGACACATCACAGCAAAGAACCACATTAGAGCGACCAGGATTCATAAAGAGACCAGTAAAATCATAACCCCAAATCTTCCTGGGCTATGCTTGCTGTGAACATCTCTGCCTTTACCTAACTTTTTTCTATTCAGGGTGCAATCTCTATGTGTGGCAGAGGTGGATGGATCTCAGTAGGAATCCACTGGCTCGGTGGAGATGTGGCTCTGAGGGACGTGGTTAGTGGGCATGGTGGGGATGGATTGATGGTTGGACTTGATGACCTTAGAGATCTCTTCCAACCTTAATGATCCTATGGCATGAATGACGAGACCAGAATCCTTCCCTAAATGCTGCAAGGATGAGATGGGGTGAAAAGATGGAGAAGGTGCACTTTGTGCATTCAGCCCCAGCTCTCCCAAACCAGCAGAGTTTGAGCAGAGTTAAGACTGGGAGGAAAGCTATGTTCACAGCGCAGCACTGCTGAAATCCATGTCTGGGACATAGCCAAGCTGGGCTCAAGGAGCCTGTGTCTGTCAAAGGCACAAATGCAAAGCTGAAATCATCATTTGAAGGCTTATATTGATGTAACTGGGAGTGGAAGTTGTTTTCTCACTGAGGGCATAATTCATGCAGCAGGATGCTTACAGCATCCAAGAGGCTTTAGGCTAGCATAAAGATACTGTCAGTGAAGTGCAAAGGTGCCTAGGGAGAAGGGAGTAAGTTCCTGTTCAGTAACATCCCAGTGAGGCAAGACACAGCTGGATCTTGGCTTCCATCCTTTGAACTGCCCTACCGTGCCTCTGCACAGTTTTGTCTACTACTCCGTGCCCAGTGAGATCCCTCCATGCTGGTGGCAGAGCTGCTGAGGGCTCTCTGCAGAGAGAGGACGGACAGAGGTCCATCATCACTGATGGCAAGGCCCTCCCAGGAGAGGGCTGTGGGGAGATGGAGCTGGAACACAGCATCTTTGAGGTCTTGGTCTCTCCTGTTTCTCCTGGACTACGAGGGTCTTGGTTTCTGATAGGGCCTCCTGTTCCTACTGTTAAATAAATTACAGTATAAAAATACCACAGATGGGATGAGCTGAGTCCTTGACCTTGTTTCTTTGCTGCAAAAAAGCCAGGTGGTACTTCTGCCAGTTTCACTATTGCCAGGCAGGACTCAAACAGCTCCCATCATCACACTGCCAGTCCTTTGTCCCTGGGCCGAAGGGCAAACTGAAGTCACCTTTCCAGCAGCGTGCCAATTGTTGAGACATGTTGCTATTTCCGTGTTGTGTCCTTTGCTCAGGGGACATGTCACCAGGCTGCTGGGACCAGAGCTGGGCTGAGCTGTACAGCCTGCGGGTCCCTGTTTGAAAGGTCTCTTCTCTGTGGGGAAAGAAGAAGCCCCAAGGCGTGAGGGCACCTTGCTTTGCTTGCTCCTCTCCTAGAGCCAGGAATGCCCCAGGCTCCTCCTCATCCTGCCATCACCAGCCCAGGGCTCCTGGCAGCAGTGTGGGCGCTGGGATATGATTTTGGGCCTCTTCCTCCAAGGAGCACTTTCCAAAAAGCTTTGCTCTGCACTAGAGGCTGTGTCTATGCAGTGTTTTAGCATGAGAGCTTCTGCTTTGGCCTTTTCCTGACTTTCTGGGGAATCTTATTGCCTAATGAGTTAAACTTTTTGTCATGGGAAACTGAGTCACTCCATTATGAATTCGAGGGTCAACTGAAATCTTATCTCCCCAGTCTTCCCTTTGGAGAAATGCTTGTGTTTTTGACTGATGCCTCATTTAAGATAACTAAAATAATTAAAACAAAGAAGAAAAGTAGTGGATTGAGGAGGTGAGGGAGATGTGGACTGCGACCATCCTGTCCCACTTCCCTTGGTCATATTTTGCTTTCAACATCTGGATAATTAATAAGTGCTGTTTGGCAGGGTGTCTCATTTAAGATAACTAAGAAAACATGACCTTCTCCAAAGCTGTCGCCTTTAGAACTTGGTAATGTGCCACGGATAATGACTGAAGGGCTCAAGGATTTGTAGCTGGAAGACTTTTCTCCAAAAACAAATAATGCTGACTTGTTGAAAATGTCTTCTTCACTTTAAGAAGACGGGTTTCAATATAGCTTTATGTAACAGCCTGAAATATTTTCAATGTTTAAAATGAAATTGCTTTCCAGATATCCACTCTGAGTCATCTTTCTCATATTAGGAGGTAAGATAATTATAAAGTAACTACAATAAAGGCCAGAGTGGAAAAGATACCTTTCAAACTAACCTAGAGATTCAGGCCAGAATTTAGCTGAATTTTCTTTCCCTTTTCAGTTCACATTTCTTTTGTCCTGAGATAAAACAAAGAAATATTTCAAAATCTTCCAAGTGGAGAAACACTTCCTTGCCCAGTACTAATTGCTCCATTGAATTATTGGTAGACAGATCACAGCTACCTTCAATTAATCAGTTCCATGCCTGCCTTTTTCCATAGTCTCTGACCCGTGGCTCACCCACAGTCGCTATGCTTGTGCTAATTTAATTTGCCATTTCACTTGCATGGCACATGAGTGTTTCCTGCCTGCTCAGACCCTCACTTCTCCTCAGAATTTGAATGTATCTTCTAGTTCTCACTTAAAATTCACACCTTCCCAAAAGGTTTTTGCCTCTGACTCTGAGTTAATGGCTGCCACCAGGTGCTGGGGTGGTTGTGATAAGGGATATAAAGGCAGCACAGCATCCCCAGAGCTCTCTGCTGGTGCAGGAGCAGGAAGGTGTTACTGTTGTGCTCTGCTGCAGTAAGTTAGCAGCCCTGGTGCTGTTCCCAGCAGCTAGTGCACCCGCAGCGTGGCTGCAGGCTTTAGGTGCTGTGGTTTTTCTGAAGGGCCCTTCCATCCTCGCGAGCCAGGAAGGTGGTAAGAAACTTTTATTGCTTGGCTGCTGCTTTCTTGGCAAGGGCTGGTCACACAGAGTACCAGGAAATCAGGGCTGGGAGGACATCTCAGCCGTGGATCAAAAACTGCTATATTCTTTTCAGATTAAACTTGTATATTTTATTGCTGCATCATCAGTGGGTAGCTAACGTTTTGGTTCTGGATGAGTAACTCCCTCAGTCTCCTCAGAGTTAACAAAAGGATTTTGGGTTTAGGGTAAATCCATAGTTTTCCTGTTCCTTTGCCAGCAGAAAAAAATCTGTGAATATATTAAATTGTTCTCTTCCTGATTACTGCAGGGATTTTTGCTGCAAGGTAAACCTGCATTTTATAAGCAGGATCACCATCAGGATGGATGTTTGTGAAGTGCCCCAAGTGCTCTATATGACATCCTTCCCCTCAACTGAAGGTGGCAATGAACATGAGAAAGAATTCAGTTTTTTTTCCCATCCCAGAACATCAATGTCTTTGGTCAAATTAACTAATTGAAAAACAAAATATTAAAACACTTTAAAATGAGGGTTTGTGTCCAAACAGCCAAATTCTCTGTGTGCCTCCAGCTCTCCCTGTGCCCTATTGGGAAGCTTCATTGACACGGATCTGCTGGGAGCAGGCTCAGGGAGGGAGCAGCCTGCTTGGGGCTGTGTCACTGGGAGCAATAAAACCATACTGAGCAGGAATCACTGCACCTAATGAGAGTCAGATGCAGTGTAGGATAGGCTATAGGCATGCTTTTATCCATGTGTGCAGGGAGTTAGGTACATAAACAGAGTATATCTTGGTTTTACATCTTATTTTTCTTCATTAACTTCAGGAAGAAATGTGTTTGTTTCCACCTGTGCATGTAGGGAAGCTGCTGAGGTGTGCTCAGTGACTGCTCACATGTGATACATGCATCTCACCCCCTCTGGGATGCTGGCTCTGCTCATGGTGACCTAGAGCAGGTATAGAATTGAACTGGAAGGGATCTTTACAGGCTGTCTAGTTCAACCCCTATGCAATGCACAGGGACACCTACAGCTCAATCAGGTGCTCAGAGCCCATCCAGCCTGACCTTGTGTGTCTCCAGGGTCAGGACATCCACCGCCTCTCTGGCAAACCTGTGCCAGTGCCTCACCACCCTTACAGTAGAAAAACTTTTTCCTTGTATCCAGTCTAAATCTCCTCTTTTTTTAGTTCAGAACCATTTCTCCTTGTCCTATCACAACAGACTCTGCTAAAGAGTCTGTCCCCTTCTTTCTCATAGCTCCTCTTCAGGTACTGGAAGGTTTCTGGAGGGAAGCGGGGACTCGGTGTCCCCACAGTACCTGGGGTGGGACAGGAGTCCTTAGGTCCCTCAGCTGTGGAGCAGAGGAAATGTGTTTGATAAGAAGGAAAAAAGCCACTTCAGCAGTTCCTCTCTCATCTGAGATTGCAAATATGTCTGCATTTGTCATGAGAAATGCAGGAAACATTGGACTTAATTTATTTGCATCTCAAGCACAAATGGGAAGGGGATTGTTTGTCAGCCAAGCATGACTGGAAGGCAGATGATCTTGGTGTTAAGCCTTTTTTAGCCTTAGTGAATAAATCTGGGTGAAGAACCCCACTGCTTTTCTTTCGATGGGAAATTACTCACAGGAAGTCCTCACTTTTCAAACGAGATGTGCCATGAGCTGCAGTGCTGAGTACAGGTGGTACAGATGATGCTGAGGAGCATCTTCCCTAGGCTTGCCTGGGGCTGGTGGGCTGGTTCCAGAGTGGAGGTGAATTGCCCGGTGCCCTAGAGCTGCCCAGAGCTTGGATGCAGCTTTCCTGCATGTTGTGCTCTGCATGAGGGAACCCACAGCTGTGGTCCCCAAAGGGGCTTGAGGAAAAGCAGCATCCATCCCTGGTGCAGCCAGACCAGTAATGTTGTAAGAGCTGCGTGACATTGAGAAATCTGTGCCGATTATCTACCTACTTGTGGAAAAACCTTAAAGCTCACAACTAAGGGCAAAGAAATTATATGCAGTGGCTATTTTAATGAGCAGAAAGACCTATGCTTTGCCTCAAAAGCCACTTCTGACATTAAAACTTCCCGGGTTTATAATTAGGAACATAGTGTTTTGTGAACTGCAGTTCAGGAACTGTAGGGAAGATGGTTTATGGCTGCCGTCCCTTTCTTAGCCAATGCTCTCAGTAATTTTTTCCCAGTGGTTAATAACGCAGCACTTATTCTCACCCTGTCTTGCAGGGCAGATTAACTCCACAGGGCTCTGTGTGTATATACGCATGTGTATGTGCGTGCACATCTCTTATATAATAGAATCACCATTCAGGCACTCAGTGAACCAGGACTAACACGAGTGCTTGGCCATCGGGAAGCAGAGGAGAGGGCAATGGGGGGAGGCTGTGGGCACCCACATGTCTTCAAGGCTGTCACCTCCTCAGGAGCTGGTCTGACAGGCAGGGTGGCGTGGGGGGACCTGCCCACAGCAGGGATTGCCACCTCTGAAGGCTGCGGTACTATGCAAAGCACTTTAATAAATAACTCGATTTACTGGCAATTATGTAATTATACCTCTGCTGTCCTGAGCTGAGCTCTCAGGCTGAGGCAGGTTTAGCGTTGCTCTCTGCAAAGAAAATCTGTCGAGGGACTTCTTGCTGTACATCTCCTTACTGTGAGTCTGGGGGTAGCAGAGCTTTTGCTGCTCCCATGCTTACACAGGTTCCCTGGGAGGGCACCCATGTACCCTGCTGCTCCTAACTGCAGCCCATGCCTGCCCAATGCTCAGAGGTGTGTGACAGCAGGGTTAGGGTTTCTCAGTTCTGTGAGATGCTCTTTAAGCCTAGGAGCACCCTTCTTGGTGGGAACATTTGGGGAGCAGCTGGTATCAGCTATTGCTGCTCCTCCTTGTCCACAGGGATGGGTTTTATTGCTGTAAATGACTCGGCTGGCAGCAGGCCCTGCTCATGCCCCATGTCTTGGTGAAGTTGTGGGCTGGGAATGGAAGATGTGGAGCATCAGGACTTGCACTGTGCCACCTGGGAGCAGGCACAGTCCCTGGGTACCATTTGGGTGAGCCCTGTAAGTCTTTTGCTGCATGGGAAGCTGCCTGTGAGGGACAAGCATATCTGGATGGAACCTCCTGTGATCTGTGTAGTACATCTGGATACACAACAGAGGGAAGGAAGGGAAATCAGGACAATAAAAGTTAGTGGGCTGAGAACTCCAACATATTACAAAATCTGACCTGAACGTGGGCTCTTTTCCCTTTCTTCATTGTCACGTTTGGCTTGGCTTCTAATGTTTAATATCACTGCTCAGGGTGCATTTTGCTCCCATATTAGGAATAAATTATATCAGCTAAATGTCAAGCTAATGTGTTAATTCTGTTGCAATGCAGTGGAAAACCATATAAGAGAACCCCCCCCACCCCCCGGAACCTTCCTCTGATTCACTCTGTGGCTCACTAACAGTTCTGCAGTGCTGTAGATCTCAAGTAACTGGATAACAACCAGAAAGTTTTCTCCTTATTGCCTCCATCTGCTGCACTGTGATGAGGAGCTGCTCCTTGTGATGCATTTATAATAAGACTTCCACTGCTGCACATTGCTAGATTGGGGTGCTGGCCCCTTCTCCTTGCTTTCTCTGATGAATAAGCAGCAGCAAGACAAATAAAGCAGTGGTTGCCTCTGTCAGCTCCAGCTCTCTGTGCTGCAGGCTGGATAAAGTACCCACACAACCATGGCAGCAGCCCGTATTTATTTAAAAATATTAAACTATTTTTAATGGAGAGGTCATCAGCATGCCGCATTCGTTAGTGAGGGCTCTGGGGAAGAGACAGCAGCAAGCAAAAAAAACACCAGCAAGCTCTATGCAAATGAGAGAACAAAGTGGCATCCTTTGAAATGTCGGCACTGAGCAGCAATTAGAGCCTGGAAGTTGGGAAGTGTGGGGGGTTCCAAGCAGCTGAGCACCATGGCCAGGCCCAGCTGCTGGGAGCCATGGTGGGACTCCTGGGGGATGGAGAGTTAGGTCTGTGCTGCACAGGGAAATGTAAATGGATTTCCTTGATGGAATTGATGATGGATTCCCCAAAGGCTGCGTGTAGGTGAGCATGAGTCCTCTGCCAGCCATGGGCTTGAGAACTTCATACTGAGACGATGCTGCTCTGCAAGAGTGTGCTCAGAAGGTGCTGTCTGCCTTTGCACAGCCCTCCTGGGCACAGTGGGCCAAGTGGCTGTTACGGTCTCAAGATGAATGAGGGGAGCAGGGATGTGCCATCTCTTGGAAAATCTTTCCAAGCATGCGGCAGTTTGCCCAGAAACACTGGTTGAAGTCACTTCATGCTGCCGCAGTGGTTTTATAGCCCTTGGTCCTCTCCATTAAGTCTGCTGCTGAAATGTGTTCGGAAAAGCCCTTACACCTTTAGCAAGAGCCGGCTGGGCTGTGCTGACTTTGCATGCAGGCAGAAGCTAAGCGTGGTGCTGAAGTTAACATCAGGATAATGAATTGGAAGAGGTCAGAACAGATGAGGAGATGAATATTTCATCTTTGGCTTGCCATGCCCTTACAGAAATTAATTTGCGTCAGGCAGTTCTTTGGCTCTTTCTATATTTCCTTTTATTATCTTTTTTTTTTTTTTTTTAAATAGACGTGGATCTCATCCAAAACCCAAAGTGCTCAGATGGGCTTTGGAGCTGTCTTTGCCTCTTCACGTTTCTCAGGCTGCCTTCTGCATACGTGGCTTTTAAAGGTTTTTCACTGCAAATTTCCCCTAACCTGCTCACAGTATTTTCCTGCTTTTAGTGACCACAAAGTCACAGCCCTTGCAAAAAGGTCGGAACCAAACCCAGAGCTGCATATTGCCTCCTTCTCCTGCTCAGCCCCCTGGTTTCTGCCTTCTTACCCATAACATTTTTTTCCTCTCCTGCTCTGAAACTCCACTAAAATTTTCCCAGCTCTTAGGAGTCTCTGTAGACATGAAAGCACAATCCTCAGCTCCCAGTTTCCATCCAATTGCTGGGCCCAGGGCATTTTATTTTAATGAAGAATTTTGCGGGAATTCCTAGGGGGACTTTTCACATCCATATTTCCTTCTAGTGTTGCTGCTGAATCATCTAGGAACTGAAACTTGCTTGGTTGGAGAGCAATGTGTTTTCCAAAGTTATCGACATGCTGAAATTGGACCTTGTCCAAAGCAAACCTTCAACTCTGCCTTGAGTCTAATCCCTGTCATACTGCAGAGGATGAATGCGACTCATCTCCAGCCAGAGGAGCTGTACGCAGGGCCTGGCGACACATAGAGGAGATGGAAAACAGAGCCATGTACTCCAGGAGCAGCTTTATAACCAGCACATTAGAAGGGCAAGGACAATTCTTTTCTTTGCATGTTGTCTACAAAGAGTAATTGAGGAGCAGCGTCTCACAAAAGCAGGCACCAGCAGCTCATTGCAGGTTACCTCTAATGGGCTTTCTCCCAGTTCTGGTCCTCTGTTGAGTGAACCACTTGCCTCTCTGTGATGTAGTTCTGTTTCCATGGATCCAGATCTTCAAATAAAAGCTCACTTGATGCAAGTTAGAAGTGTTAAGACTTCTACAGCAGTAAAAAAAAGAAATGAGCCTAGCAGTGCTGAGATGTCACTATTGGCATATATAGATGTATGGGAGGCAATCATCATCCTTGTGGTGCTATATGGATGTATTTCTTGTGTGGAGCTTTGAGCAGCCTTGGGATTGTGGAAAGCCTCCGTGATCTCATGCTGAGGGCTGAGCACTTGCAGCTGAGCTGTTCCTGTTGCCTGATGGGGACAGCATTCCAATTTCTTCCATGATGGGTCTGGCAATAGGCTGTGGGCAGGGCAGTGCCGTGGGTGCCTGGATCTGGGCTGGGCAGAGCAGGAAGGTGGAGCTGCTTCCTCTTGGAGCCTCCCAGGGATGTGACTCAGATGTCACAGCTGACTGTGCCGATCCTGCTGCCAGGAAGGGATGGTGTTCACCAAGTCACTTGTCATCTTGCTTCTGCCCAAGGCCCCACGCATTTTATGCATCAGTCCCACGGTTTAGCAGATGTGCAAGGGCAGGGTCCAGAGGACTCAGTAGTTCATCTAGAATATTCCATCCCCTTCTCATGGTCTGGCCCTGCTCATGTGAACTGTGTGGGCTTTGCACCATTTTCCCTGTATCTGCTCATTCAAACATTACTGGCAGTGGGAAGCTGGGTTTTCTCCACAAGAGGAGATTGAAACTTTCATTAAGATGCCATAAGACAAGATGCCCATGTGGCAGAGGAAAGCCCATTGTCACGCTGGATGTGGAACAAGGGAGGAAGCTTGTAAATATCACAGGAAGGACGGCAGTGTGTGCCATGAGGGTGGGCTGCATGTTGCTTGTACAAGCCCTTGTGCTGTTGCTCACTAGCTCATCTGACACCCAACTGGAGCTGGTTTGCTAGCACTCCTTCCTTTGGCTTCCAGCAGAGCTGCTGCCAAGCCAGGCCTCATCTCCAGGGCTGCATAGAAATTCAAGGCTGGAGCAGCAGGGAGTGTACAGCCAGCCCTCCAGCCCACTATACTTCCATGATGATGCTAGGAAAAAACAGAGCAAACAGCACTGCAGGAATAGCTTAGCCCGCATACAATGTACAGAGCTGTTCCCATGATGTTTGCTCAGCCCCCGGTTAATTTAGTGCGCGGGACGATCTGGCAGATTATGCAGCGAGACATGCTAATTCAGGCCTGTGGTTCATGTGAAAGAATTACGAGACAGTCTGGGAGACAATGCAAGCTAATATTAGGACGCTAGGCAGGGAGTCAGGAATCCTAATCCCAACTGCCACTGACCTGCTCCCAGGCCCCGAGTCCCTCTTTGGAGCTGCTTGGAGAAGAAGAGCATCTCTCTTGATGTTCAGCAGAGTCAGACCTGGGAGCCACCCATCCCAGCTGAGGCTTCTGGCCATTATTAAATAAAAATAGTAATGATGATGGTAATCTTTCCATAGAGGGTAAGGCACTGCAGGGGTAGTGCCTCATATCCAAGATGCTGCTTTTTTTGGATCAAGCTTGTATGTGAAGTAGGTGCTGCTTCATTGCTTTTGCAGGACCAGCAAGCAGTAAGTTGATCAGGGACGTTTCTGTGAAGAGACAGCATCAGACTCTGCGATGAATTCTTGTGCTTCAAAAAGCGAGATGGGTTGTATATCTTCCAAATCACTGAATGATATCTGTGGTGTGTTAATTGGCTCTGCTTCTGAGAACATTTATGTGTGTGCTCAGCCTTACACATGTGGCTTGTCTGATGCCTGTAAATCACTCTCATGAGAGCAAAGCAAAGCCATTCCCCAGATGGCTGCAGGATCAGGGCCGTGCTGCTGCCTCGCCTGCTTTGGCTTTTGCCAGAAATACAGCTGTGACCTCCCAGCTGCTTAGCACTGCTGAAGAAAGAATGCACCAGTTCTGCTCCTGAGGAACTCCTCCCCAAACCCTCAGCATGTTCTGTCATTGTGCCTTACTACGGCTTCTTTATTTCATAGAATCACAGAAATCATTTGAGTCCCTCTCAACTCACGTGGGTCCATTAAAATAGCAAAAGAAAAATGCCCAGAGAAGAATGCAAAGTGGTAAAACTTAATATGTACCAGACTAGGGGCAGGAACTCGCTCCTTCTGTGACTAGATCGTAGACAAGAAAGAGTAGAAAAGTCAAGATTTTCTTTTTCCATTTTGAAAACATTAGTGGTAAATGCTCCTACGTGTCCCAGACCTCCACTGCCCCAAATACTGTGTGGAGGTTTCCTTTAGGTTTCTTTTTTCTTTTGGAAAGCTGAAACATGTGGCAGGCTCAGCCTCCCCTGCAAAGTAAATCTGATCCTTAATATAACCAACAGGCTGTGCCCTATCCCCTCTGCTCTGGACTCCTCGAGCTCCACAAGACTGGGAACAGACCGACTCCATCCCTGCCAAAAAGCCGCACCCACAGCAATCACATCCTGGAACAGCGACAGCTTCAGCAGGGAAGGTATGCCTGAAAGTAGCTGTTAAACTCAGGAGCAGAATGCTAGTGACAGTTCATCAGATCTATGCCTCTTAATTGGGTAGGTTTTTGGTTTTTTAAAATGTTGCTTTTTAAAATGAGTTCTGATTTCACGCTGTCTTCAAGACACCTGTGCCCACAGCCAGGTGGTCAGATACCGGGCCCTTGTGTTTCACTCAATGAGTGCGGCCACGTCCCCCATGCCCAGCCTGCTGGGTGTTATTTAAGCCATAAGAGATGTCAGAGCATTCTTTACGGTGCCATTAATTGATGCTGTGGGTGACTTTAACCACCCTAGAAGTATATTAACGGCCTCATAAAATACACCCTGGAGTGTCTTAATATGGTTATGAGATTGATCATCAGCTTTGTATTCCACTGTGTGTGATATTGCTTAAATAAATTGTGGAGGAGGGTGACAGCACATCCCAGGAAGGGGTGAGTTGTCTTATTCTTGGGCTCCTGCGGTCCCAGAGTCACCTGGTCTCCTGCTGAGTATGCTGTGGGATGGAGCTCCTGCCAAGGAAAAACCACAAATGTGTCCGTGTTGGCTGCTTTTGGCACCAACCAGAGCTGCATGTGTCTGGATCTGGAGCTTTCACAGGCTTCCTCCAAGTCGCAGGAGCTACCATGGAGCACTACCAGCTTGTATAGAAACACGATGCAGAAAGTTCCTCTCTGGTAGATGCTGGGATTACTAAGAACAACAGTTCCTGTTTGGGAAGTGAAGCAAACCATGAGTTCCCTATTGATAGATGCTGGCAGCACGAGTGTACCAACAGGAAAACAGCCAGACCTTGTTTAAGGTCTCCTTTGTTCCAGGCTCAGGCTTTTGAAGCCTCAGAGCCCTTGATATCAAAGTACTGAGGGTCTGTTTTTTAGCTGGAAATTAAAAATTAATTCTGTTGTATTAAGTAATCTACGCTTTCATTTGTAGCCTTAATCACTGTCTTTTTAAGCATGAAATTTCAGAGGTGCTTACGAGACCAAGACTGCAGATCGACATCACTTTTGGAAGAACCATTTTAAGCTGCTATTGTGTATTTGCAGTGGTACTCAGAGCACATAAAACGCCTTCTGAAGGAGGGAGAAAGCCTCATCTCACTCATCCCAACAGATTAGAGGCTGCTGACAGATGGGCCACCAAACTGTGGTTACTGTAGATGAAAGAGCAAGGGAACTGGGCTCTGCTTAGAGCTCTGAGCCAAACCAAAGCAGCTGTTCATGGCACTATCACGGGATGGGAGCTGGAGAAGTGTGTGGCATCCCATGTGGGGTGAGGCCTGAGCAGCACGTGAGGCAGGATGGCTGCAGGGAGCCTTGCTTGGGCGAGAACTATCTGTGCTTCTCCCCACTCTGTGGTAGGAAGTTGGTCAAACACAGTGTGCATGGAGGAAAACTGAAGGGAGAGTCCTAAAATCAAGAGGAAGCACTGGGTGAGGTTTGTGGGTTTTGTTAATGACCAGAAAGAGCAATTTTGGGAACGCGGTGGCCCAGACACGAGTACTGCATTAGCATTACAACAGGAACAGATCACACTTGCATTAGTTTTGCAGTACTTGCAAGCGAACAGAAAACGACCCTCTTAAATCCCGTCGTGTCATAAATCTTACTAGCAAAATTGCTTTTCTAAATAGTGTTCTTCAATTTATTTTTTTTTTTTCATGAGGCACGAGCAGTTCCGTAAGCTCTGTTCCGGGCAGCCACCACTCATGTGATACTCACATGGGTCCCAGATGAATTTTAGCTTTGTGGGGCTGCCACATCACACATCACCCACAACGGTGGTGATGAAAATACGTCACACCCAGGTCCCAGCTGCGAACAGGAGTCTCCCTGGGCTGTGATCTCACACGGGTGACACAACCATCAGCCAGCAGGCAGATGAAATACAAACCCTTCCCTTCAGCCATGCTGCTGTGTTCGTTCCCTGGGGGGGACTTAGCTTGATCACTGATCCAGTTTTTACTGGTCAAGGCACAATAAAAAGTGTGCCTTGATCCTAAAAGTGACAAACTGGGTAGCTGGTTACAAAGCCAGCCAACATAGATGTAAGGCAGCTACAGCTGCAGCAACCTAGAGAATCAGCACAGCTTTCAGTGGGATAAGAAGTAAAGCTCAAAGTGGAAAGAAACCTTTTAGAGAAATGGAGGGGACATAAGTGCTAGGCATGGCAGATAACATAGTTGTCTGCCTCTGACAGCAAAAAATTCTTTCAAAATATATTTGGGCTTAATAAAAGCACGTCTAGCACTGAAGAATTCAATGTTATCTTTGGTAGCTTTGTTTCATAACTACTTACCCTAACAGTTAGAAAACAATTTATTTCTTGACTGAGACTGCAGAGGGGCAGTCTGACAAAACCGGGTGTGACATGGAGGGGCATAATGAGAAAAGGGGTGGAGCTGATTTCCTCCAAGCAGAAAAAAATGCACCCATTGAATTTATGAAGTCCTGCTGAACGTTTATGGGTACCAAACAGTAGATGTGAGCACAGTGAGGCGGTGGGTGGTGCGTTTCAGCAGTGGTAACAGCACGTCACGTCAGCTGGTGCAGAGTTTTACGAGCGCAGCGTGCAGGCTGTTGTTCATTGCTAGCAAAAATGCATAGCTAATGGTAGTGACTATGATGGAAAATAGTGTTTTGTCGCTGAGAATTTGCTCTATCCAGTAGTGTTCATTGCGCTCTTAGTGTCTTTTATAATTTCCTGGAAATAAATAGGAGGCATTACTTTTGGAGTGACCAACGCATTTGCCAACAAAGAACCAACGCTGGCCTCACGCTGCCCGCTGCAGCCGCCTCGCTCTATGTGTACCAGAAGGTCAGCACCCCTGGATGGCTTCAAAGGCCGTGGCACCAACCAGCAGCATGGCTCCTGAGGGCAGCCCGGGTTTGCCTTGTGGTACCTGGAGAGAGCGAGCAGCAGCATCCCCTTCGGCAGCTCCAGAGCTGTGGCACGGACAAGTGCTGTTAACACCTCCAGGTGTCTGCCCTGCAGGTAGACCTGCCCACCATTCGCAAGGCCCATCCAGTGCTGGTTCTGGTAACCCGTGGTAGGATGTATGGCAAGTGCACAAAACTGCGCTGGGGAGGTTCAGGCTGGATGTTAAGAAAAATTTCTTTACTGTGAGGGAGGTCAAACACTGGAACAGGCTTCCTACAGAGGTGGCTGTGGCCCCACCCTGTCAGCGTTCAAGAGGCATTTGGACAATGCCCTCATTAATACACTTGAGGTTAGCCTTAAGGAGGTCAGGCAGTTGGATGCAGGGATCTTTCCAAAGTCCCTTCCAGTGGAACTATTCTACTCCGTTCCATTTTGTTCCGTTCCAGTTTGTATTTCGTGAGTCCACTTCTGCATTTCCCTTTGCTCCCAGGGAGGCAGGCTCTGCTGCGCTCCCTGGAAGGGGCTCCGTTATTCGTTTCAGCATTCTGAGCCCTGGCAATCCCACAAGCTTCCCATGGAGGCGTGCAGAGCACCGGGGCTGACTGCCGTGCTGCTGCGCTCCGTGACATCGGACAAAGCGTCCCCGTTCCGTGCCCTGAAGGTGGCTGTGCCACTCAGGCTGGAGAGCGCAGCTCCTGTGGCTGCACTGCGTTGCCTGCAGTGATGGGGATTGGAGGAAAAAGCCGTGGGAGGGATCATGGCTGCAGGGAAGCAGCGATGGGGATGCCGGGTGTGAGAGAAGGACGGGATCCCCTCTTTCAGCTGGGACAGGTGGAAGGGCAGGGAAAGGCACCGCTGTCACCCCACTTTCGGGGTCCGGGAACCAAGCCCAGCTGAGCTGCAGCCCCAGCTGTTCCATGTGTCCCCTGAGCCTGCTGGCATTGCAGATCCTTTTGGTGCACGCATGGCTTGAGAGCACACATGAGGGCAGCGCGGGGAGTGAAAAGGGGCTTTGCTCCCCCGTGTCACTCCTCAGTCCCGATTAGCACCGAAATAGGGCAGGCACACATCTGACAGCTGAATTCCTTGCTGGAAGGGCTTCGGTCATGCGTAAGACTGCTCAAATTGAGGCCTGGCTTTCAGGTTTGGAGGCACGGAGTGTGACCGGGGGGGGGACAGCTGGTGCGGGCACGTCGATAGTCCCCACTGGAGTATTTGCATGAGTTTGAGTAACTTTGAAGAGCTACGGCCAAGGGCGGCTGGATGGACGCACACCATTCCCCTCCCACAGAAAGACATCAGTGCGGGTCCGTTCTGTGCCTAAACGACCGCATGGGAAAGACAACACGCGAGAACATCACTGACGTTAGAAATTCCGGCACTCGGAACCAGACAAGCAGAGAACCGAGGACTCGCGCGCAGCCTTCTCCCAGCACTTCCGAGCGCTTCGTGCAAGCCTTCCCACCGCGCCCTCCCGAAAGCACAGGTGGGCGCCCGCCCCGGACCCGCGCACCCCGCAGAGACCGAGGCCAAG